>NC_090649.1:27745726-27973226 GCF_040937935.1 Hyperolius riggenbachi
GCAACTCCCTTGTGTGTTGCTCGGTGGTGGATGGCGACATGAACTCTCCCAGTTTCCCCTTCAGACGCTGGTCCAGGATCAAGGTGATCCAGAGGTCTTCCCTTTCACAAATCCTGATAACCCGGGGGTCCCTGCAAAGGCAGCACAACATGTGTGCAGCCATGGGGAAGATGCTGGCATTGGCAGACAAACCTTCATCTTCGACTCCCGAGAGTACATGCCTTTCCTCATCTTCCTGCACCGTGTCCTCCTGAAGCCGCCACCCCCACACAACAGCAGCGGCACTCTACTGCTCCCCCTCAGCATCCAGGTTAGGGACCTCCAACTCCTTCTCCACTACCTGACAGTCGTCATCAACCTCCTCCTCCTCCTCCTCCTCCTGTGAGCTGGACTGTGCTGCCAACTGCTCTTGATCCTGCTGGGCCAGGGCTGCCTCCCCCTCTGCCATCAGATCACACATAACCCTGTCCAGCATGCAAACCGGGGCACCCGTTCACAGACGGATGACCGCTCCCGGCTCACCATGTTGGTTCCTTGTAGGAAGGGAACCAAGACCAGGCACACTTGCTGCATTTGTGTCCACTGAGTTCCGGAGATCAGCTGCAGGTTGGTGGAGCCAGTGACATTTCCATCACAAATGTACCTTATGACGGCCTTCCTGTACTTGCACAGCCACTGCAACATTGCCAGGGTCGAGTTCCAGCGAGTTGGGTCATCTATGATGAAGCGTTGTGATGGCAGGCCCTCGTTCTGCTGCATGTTGGCCAGGGTTGGAGAGGCAGGGGCGGAACGGTAGAAATGGCGCACAATTTTCGGCGCAGCTTCCAGCAGTTGGTCCATCCCCGGGTAGGTGCGCAGGAAGCGCCCATCAGGTTGGACTCATTATCGGACGCCACGTAACCAACTTTGAGGCCTCTGGGGGTCAGCCACCTCTGCTCCTGTTCCCTGAATGCAGCCAGGTGGGTGGCCGTCAGCTTCTCCTTCCCCAGGCTGACCAATTTCAGCAGTGCTTGGCAGTGGCGAGGCGAGGCTTTGCGCTGCTGCTCAGTTAGGCTTGCTTGAGGGGTGTAAAGTTAATGGGATCAAAGGAGCCTGCTGCATCCCCCCTGATCCCGCGTGGTGGCACCACCAGCTTGCTTGCTGCTGTGCCAGCTGCTGATGCATTCTTTTCATCCCCCCCCTTCCACCAATGCCACCCAGCGTGCAGTAAAGGCCAGGTAGTGGCCTTTCCCGAATCGGCTGCTCTACGAGTCCATGGTTATATGGACCCGCTCACCCACAGCGTAGTCAAGTGAACGGGCCATGTTTGCTACCACAAACTCATGCAGTGCTGGGATGGTGGTCCTTGCAAAGTAGTGGTGGTTGGGGATTTGCCACTCTGGGATCCCAAACTGGAGCAGCATGCGCATATCACTCCCCTCCTGCACCAGGGAGTATGGAAGGAGCTGGGAACACATGGCCTGGGCCAGCAAGCTGTTCAGCTTCTGGATGTGCCTGTGGCCAGGAGGCAGAGGTTTGCTCAAACCCTGAAAGCTGTCGCTCAGCAGGCTCTGCCGATGTCCTGCATGGGAAACTGAGGAGGGAGCAATGGAGGGAGCAGAGGAGGCCAATGAGGACTGGCTGGCCTCACCAGCCTCAATGTCTGTGGCATGATCTGCTGAGGGCGCACTGGAGGGAGAAGTGCGACCATGAAGGAGGGATGATGCTGCTTCTGCTGCTCCTGAATGCTGCGTAGTGGGTCTCCTGCTCTGAGCACCCCCTTCCTGGTCCTTCAGCCTTATAAACTCTTCAAAATAGTGTTAATGATGGCTCTTCAGGTGGGCCTGGAGGGATGAGGTATCCATCTTGGGCACGTTGCGCCCACTGCTCAAGGTTTTATGGCACGAGTTACACACTGCACAGCTTACATCCAGGGTGAACACATGAAAAAAATACCTGTTGGGGACGTAAACACCCCCTACGGCGCACAGAGGGGGCAGCGGCTCTTCCTCTGGTTGGGGGTTGCATGGCGGTGGTGGTGCTGCTGCTGCTGATCGCGGTGCTGGCTGAAGCAGCGGCCTGTGTTCCAAGCCCACTGCTGGACCTGCCTCTGCCTGACATGTGGTGATACAATTGCCTATGCTCCTGTGCCTCATCCTCCTTTGAGCTGCCTTCGGAGACCTCAGGCACATAAGGATGAACACACCTCCTCCACATCAGGCCCTATGACCTCATCATGGACAGCCATCCAGATACTCCCAGACACCAGACTGAGGGGCAGAACGCTCTCGTCCAGGGAGGTCTGACCACTGGCTTCTGGGGAGGATGTCACAGCAAGCGGGGGGCATTGCCCGCTGCTAGTACTGCTGCTGGGAGTGCTGGTCAGTCACAGCGGAGGTCTGAGAACAAGTAATGGGCTTCTCCTCCACCATCATTTCCACCACTGCCTCTGACTGACTCTCCTGAATGCAACCCAAGGTTCTGAAAATGGGTGCCACCCGCTGTGCTGCTGATGGATGCCTCTCTGCTGCATACCCTACAGCTGAGCGCCCTCTCCCTGGTGGTGGACCAGTCCCAGACGCGGCACTCCCTCTCCTGCCATGGCCCCAGTCAGCCATTCTCTATGCACAAGCTTTGAACTTGGAAAGTGTGCTGCTTTTTACTGTCAATAATAGGTGTGTGGGGACAGACAGAATATATAACAGGGGGCTTTAATTATTGATTTTTTTTTAACCAGACCGGAAAAAAAAATTGTGCGTAGATAGCGCAAATACTGATTACAGTAATAGAGCACGAAAATCAGTAAACAGCAGTCTGCCTGCACTATGCACAGCAAAGTAACTGCACACTGGCACAGTACAATGTCACTGACTACACTGAGTGACTAGCTTAAGTTGATCACTCACTGCCACTGGCTGGCTAAATACCAATATCAAATACAGTAATAGAGCAGTAAAATGAGTGAACATCTGCCTGCCTGCAGCCCTGCACTAAGCTGCACAGCACTCAGTACACTGTCACTGACGACTACACTAGGGATGATCGGAAAGAGCAAATTCCGTTCCGCCGGAATTCGCGGATTCCACCAGCGCTAAATTCCGTCGCTATGACATTTCCGCCGGAATTTTGCAAAATTCCGCATCCCGGCGGAAAAATTAAACTAATCGTAAATGAAACCTTGTTTATGCACAATGGTAGCCCATAGCACCTGTTGGCTGTTCCCCTGGTACTTCTTTTCTTTCCCCCTCCCCTCCGGAGGAGGATCTTGTCTTCCAGGGAATTGTAGGATGTCAAAAGCCAGCTCACATACATTGGCCGGGAATCAAACCCAGGTCTAGTGCTTGGAAGGCAGCTCTCCTCACTGCTATACCACCACCAACACTACATGCTGAAGCCAGCCTAGCATGTACCATAGTGATATATCCAAGAGAAAAATTAGCTTGCTTAGGGATTTGTAGGATGTCAAAAGCCAACTCACATACATTGGCCAGGAATCGAACCCAGGCCTACCACTTGCTAGACTGCTATCCTAACCATTATACCACCAACACAACACACTACAATGCTGCATGCTGAAGCCAGCCTAGCATGTACCATTGTGATATATCCAAGAGAAAAATGAGCTTGCTTAGGGAATTGTAGGATTTCAAGAGCCAGCTTACATACATTGGCCAGGAATCTAACCCAGGCCTACCACTTGGTAGGCTGCTATCCTAACCATTATACCACCAACACAACACACAACAATGCTGCATGCTGAAGCCAGCCTAGCATGTACCATTGTGATATTGTAACGATTGGTGTCAGCAAAACAGATTTTCTGATTATTGGTGATCTGCAGTATCATCAATAATACAGATGCTATACCTGATTATGTGGTGATCTGCAGAATCACCAATAATGCTAATATAGCCAGACACAGGACAACCAATGTGAGATAGTGTTTGGTGCAACAGTAATGAGTAAGAGGAGATCACCCGAGGAGCGGGTGACTCAGACAGTACTGCAGCCAATGATCACCTGAGGAGCAGGTGATTCGGATTGTACTGCAGCCAGTGGACACCTGAGGAGCAGGGACCACTGACTGTGCTGCAAGGATGATCACCTGAGGAGCAGGCGATTAAGACTTTACTGCAGCCAGTGGACACCTGAGGAGCAGGAACCACTGACTGTGCTGCATAGGATGATCACCTGAGGAGCAGGCGATTAAGACTATACTGCAACTAGTGGACACCTGAGGAGCAGGTGTTACAGACAGTGCTGCTAAGGCTAATCACCTGAGGAGCAGGTGATTAAGACTATACTGCAGCTAGTGGACACCTGAGGAGCAGGTGTTACAGACAGTGCTGCTAAGGCTGATCACCTGAGGAGCAGGTGATTAAGACTATACTGCAGCTAGTGGACACCTGAGGAGCAGGTGTTACAGACAGTGCTGCAAAGGCTCATCACCTGAGGAGCAGGTGATTAAGACTATACTGCAGCTAGTGGACACCTGAGGAGCAGGTTTTACAGACAGCGCTGCAGCTGAGCTTCACCTGAGAAGTAGGTGAAAGCTACTAGAGATCCCTCACCAGTGGCTAGGCCCACTGGTGAGGACAGGAAGTCGGCAACTGGAATCAGATGAGCAGAGGTACAGAATCAACAAGCAGGAGAATAGTCAAAGGAAGCGGAAGGTCATAACAGATAATACAATGCAATTAGTACTTTAAGCTATCAACAGAATCTGGCTAAGTGTGGATCCCCAGCTCCAGCTGGTTCTAGCACACTTTGGGATCTGACTGGGGTCTGAGCGCTAACACGTTAGCATTCGCAACAGCAGACACAGGGCAACTGACAGACTAGTACTATACATATATACAGAGATGCCCCGCAGCGCTGCCCCATCATTTAGCCAATTCAAAGTACCGTTGGAGTCAACTGACTTGGCAGATCAGCTGACTCCCCTTCTATTCGCATAAAGGTCCTGTCGTCTGGCGCGCGCATGCATAGCCCTCAATCTATGTGCAGGCAGAGCCGCAGAATGTAACTGCGCGGCAGAGGCCGCCGGCTGATACGCGGAGAAAGCCGCCATGCTGCTTGCCTCTGTGGCGGTATCTCCGCTATCTATTACAGATATATCCAAGAGAAAAATCAGCTTGCTTAGGGAATTGTAGGATTTCAAAAACCGGCTTACATACATTGGCCGGGGATAAAACCCAGGCCTACCGCTTGGTAGGCTGCTATCCTAACCATTATACCACCAACACTACATGCTGAAACTTCTTGGAGCAGACTTACGTCCTTCCTCCAAAAGACACACATACATCCCCATAAAATCATTTAACAGCAACTGCGTGCACAGTCTTTGTGGCACAATAGGTTAGCACATTTGGCTGTTAACTGCAAGGTTGGTGGTTCAAGCCCACCCAGGCATGGCCTTGCCTTTTGTGTTCAACAGTTGTCCGAAGAGAACCCCAGATAGCCATGTAGATTCATCTCTCTCTCTCTCTCTCTCTCTAGTAGGGATGGTCACCGCTTTCCGCGGAATTTTATTTTTCGCAATTTTGGACTGAAATTGGTCATTCCATTCCGTTTGGTCGGAACGGAATTGCTTTTTCAGTCCGGCGGAATTCCGAAATTGCCTGTGAAATTCTGCTGGTATCAGTTGACGGTTTTAAGCTGAAAATTCAGTTCAATGGCATTAAGTCCTAGAGAGAGAGAGAGAGAGAGAGAGAGAGCTCAGTTTTCTCTTGGGTATATCACAATGGTACATGCTAGGCTGGCTTAAGCATGTAGCATTGTAGTGTGTTGTGTTGGTGGTATAATGGTTAGGATAGCAGCCTACCAAGCAGTAGACCTGGGTTCATGTGAGTTGGCTTTTGAAATCCTACAAATCCCTAAGCAAGCTCATTTTTCTCTTGGATATATCATAATGGTACATGCTAGGCTGGCTTCAGCATGTAGTGTTGGTGGTGTTATAGTGGTGAAGTGAGCTACCTACCAAGCACTAGACCTGGGTTTGATTCCTGGCCAAGGTATGTAAGCTGGCTTTTGAAATCCTACAATTCCCTGAAAGACAAGACTCTCCTCTCCTCTGGGAGGCGGGGAGGGGGGAAGGGAGTCTGTCGAGTAGAAATTCTTTTTATTAGGTAGAAATCAGTTCGGTGGGGAAAAAAAATTGAATTCCGTAGAATTCCGCGAAATTAGATATTTTTCCGCGAAAATTCTGCCATAGTGATATAGCAATTCTGTTCCATCACAACGGAACGGAATCATCAAATTCCAGCCGGAATCACGGAATTTTTAATTCTGTTGAATCCAGCGACCATCCCTACATGTAGCTAGAGTGTTACTTTAACATTACTATAGGGCTTCTTGACAGCTGATTTTCCTATCTAGTAATAGAATTTAACTGCAACTGGCTTTAGCTAAATATGACTTATGAGCAAAAAAAGGAAGTTTGTGTCCCTGTGTCAGTGTTTTTTTGCAATGTGCATGTGCAGGGACACAGAGCTTCAGCCAGCAATGATTACATTTGTCATAGGCCAGAGATAAGCTATCTTGAACTGTTTTCTGCAGTGAAAGTGGGCATTGTTATACATAGAAAATGCGTGGGATTGCTTTCACATTTTTTTTAATGTAACTAAGAGTAGTTACTAACATTTTCATTTTGAGAGTATAATCCCACTTCAGTGCATGCAATTAAATGTTTTATATAAAAAACATAGGCGTCAATTCACCAGAGAGGATTTACTAAGAGAAAAAAGGTAGGTAGTTTATCTCATGAGGTATTTTAACACTCTGGAGTCAATTCACCAGTGTGAGAGGACAGAGAGAAAAGTGTTCGATAGCAGGGGATAATGGAGAGATATGCATGAGGAAAGTGTGAGAAAGCAGAGAGTTAGGTAATCGGTATTAATGATTTACATGGGATACTTTTCCTCTCTGTAAGCTTGAAAGTGAAGCATTGTGGGTAGAAGGCGGAGTTTTACCACTACCTGACCAGAGTATTGCCGCCTTTTACTGCCGGATCATATCATAAATCATATCACGAGTGAGTCTGAACTTCTTCACCACCTCTGTCTCAGTAAAATTATCAAGAACTGTTCTCTCACGAAAAATACGAGGGGCGATTAAACAGACCCTCCTCCTGCGCCTTCGTCTCCTCATAATAGAAGCAAGCTCTAAGGCCTAGTGCACACCAGAGCGGTTCGGCTGCATTTTGCGATCCGCTTGCGGGTGCGGATCCGCTAGGGTAATGTATTTCAATGGGCTGGTGCACACCAGAGCGGGAGGCATTTTGCAGAAACGCATACTCCCGGGCTGCTGCAGATTTTGGATTGCGGAGGCGTTTCTGCCTCAATGTTAAGTATAGGAAAAACGCAAACCGCTCTGAAAAATGGCACTTCAGAGCGGTTTGCCAGGCGGTTTTGTTACAGTAGCTGTTCAGTAACAGCTTTACTGTAACAATACATGAAATCTACTACACCAAAAACACTTCACAAAACCGCAAAATGCTAGCTGAAACACTACAGAAAAATAAGAAAAAGCGTTTCAAAATCTGCTAGCATTTTGCGGGTCTGCTAGCGGTTTTTGGTGTGCACCAGGCCTAACAGAGTAAGCTCAAAAGGCTCCATCTTCCACAGCAGCAGCTGCTGTGTGAAAACCACGATATCTCCAGGTTCATTCAGGGGATAAAGAGATGAAAAAATAACGAATGGCCACACCCCCTTTCTTCCCTGGTGAATTGTGATTTGGAGCAAAACTAACTACTAACTATCACTTATTTATCTCATACTTATCTCACATTTATCTCTTGCATTTCTCTCTGTCGATATTTTCCCCTATACTTCTGGAGAATTGCTATTTGGAGATATCACAGGAGGTAAATTACCTCCCTAGAGATAAATAGGTTGGTAACCTCTGGTGAATTGACGCCATAGTCTTATGAGGGTATAAAAATTACCAAAAGTGTATGTCAGGTAAAGCATGTAAGGGCTATGATCAGAGAAATTATGACACTGCTAAAGGCAAAAATACAGCAAAAATGAAAGTCTGGGATTGAGGTGCTTGTCCTGGTGCTAGTGAGGTGCTCATGGAACTTTTGTCAGCAGTTCAATAAAAGTTCTTACTTTACAAGTACTAGGTGACAATTACTAGAAATAAATAATTATTAAATTTGTTGAAATTACCTCTTGCATCTGTTCAACAACCATAATTAGTATAGAAAGTAATGAATCATTTGGGACGTACTGCTTACGGGAATAAAAATAAAAATGTATTATTGCGTGAACGAAGCCATGATTATATAAAAAGAAGGAATATTTAAACAGCAGGCATTCATTGCTAAAATTCATCATATTGAAATTCTGCTGATCTCTTTACAAGCAGTTTGTGATGTTAGCATTGATTTTACCTTGTTCATTGCAGTATTTATACAGCCAGCCATGGTTATTTCATAAAATGTCACACCGCAATATATGTCAATATATGTGACTAGTATGATGTTAGTTTTTTTTTTCTGTATCTAAGAAAATGTTGTATAGTTAAGGCATAGCTAAGGAACCATATTGTAGAATATGTAATAAAACAATGACATAAATCTAGGAAAGACAAATGTTGTCAAACAAATTAACATAATTTTTATGAAGACGTTTGTAGATATTTAAAGGAATACTGTAGGGGGGTTGGGGGAAATTGAGTTGAAGTTACCCGGGGCTTCTAATGGTCCCCCGCAGACATCCTGTGCCCGCTCAGCCACTCACCGATGCTCCGGCCCCGCCTTCGGGTCACTTCTGGAATTTCAGACGTTAAAGTCTGAAAATCACTGCGCCTGTGTTGCCGTGTCCTCGCTCCCGCTGATGTCACCAGGAGCGTACTGCGCAGACACAGACCATAGTGGGCCGCCTGTGCAGTACCCTCTGGTGACATCAGTGGGAGCGAGGACACGGAAAGGCAGGTGCGGTGGTTTTCAGACTTTAAAGTCTGAATTCCAGAAGTGACCCGAAGGCGGGGCCGGAGCATCAGTGAGTGGCTGTGTGGGCACAGGATGTCTGTGGGGGACCATTAGAAACCCTGGGTACGTTCAACTCATTTTCCCCCGACCCCTTTACAGTATTCCTTTAAATAGAGCAGGGGCTGTAGATACAGTATAATATCTTGAAACTTTGAAAGATCATTTGAAACAGTTGCACAGGGATGCTTAGTGAAGTGTGGTCCGGTGTTGGTCGAGGAGCAGATATGCAGTCATCAAACCAACAAACTTTGATTTCGGTGATACCTTTATTCAGATGCTGAAGAAGAAACTTAACATTTGGAAGCAGATTAATAAAACCATGTACAGTCATTAAAGCGGGGGTGCCCAATAGGTCGATCACGATCTACCGGTAGATCGCGACCACCTATTTGGTAGATCGCGGCCTCTTGGCCGCGTCCCATCACATTTTGCGGCTGGCAGCTGTCCCATCAAATTCTGCTGCCAGCCGCTGGCCAATAGGAAGCAGGGGAGAAGAGAGGAGGCGCGGCTGAAGAGGCCATGACGTCATGGCTGGAGGCGGCGTCGGGCACGCACGCACGCACGCACGCCTGCCTGCCTCATTCAAGCACGCTGCCCGCCTCATTCAAGCACGCTGCCCGCTGGAGCGCTCCGAGTCCGAGAGGGGAGACCAGACATCGCCGCTGGAGGGAGGTAAGTGTTTGAGCACCCATCCTACCTACCTCTGCTAATGGCACCTATCCCTACCTATGCTAAAGGGACCCATCCCCACATACCTATGCTAAAGGGACCCATCCCCACGTACCTATGCTAAAGGGACCCATTTCCACCTACCTATGCTAGAGGCACCTATCCCCACCTACCTATGCTAAAGGGACCCATCACCACCTACCTATGCTAAAGGGACCCATTTCCACCTACCTATGCTAGAGGCACCTATCCCCACCTACCTATGCTAAAGGGACCCATCCCCACCTACCTATGCTAAAGGGACCCATCCCCACCTATCTATGCTAGAGGCACCCATCCCCACCTTCCTATGCTGACACCCATCCCCACCTACCTATGCTAATGGCGCCCATCCCCACCTACCTATGCTAATGGCACCCATCCCCACCTACCTATGCTAGAGGCACCTATCCCCACCTACCTATGCTAAAAGGGACCCATCCCCACCTACCTATGCTAAAGGGACCCATCCCCACCTACCTATGCTAGAGGCACCTATCCCTACTTACCTATGCTGACACCCATCCCCACCTACCTATGCTAATGGCACCTATCCCTACCTACCTATGCTAAAGGGACCCATCCCCACCTACCTATGCTAAAGGGACCCATCCCCACCTACCTATGCTAATGGTACCCATTTCCACCTACCTATGCTAATGGTACCCATTTCCACCTACCTATGCTAATGGGACCCATCCCCACCTACCTATGCTAATGGCACCCATCCCCACCTACCTATGCTAGAGGCACCCATCCCTACCTACCTATGCTAGAGGCACCCATCCCTACCTACCTATGCTAGAGGCACCCATCCCTACCTACCTATGCTAATGGCACCTATCCCTACCTACCTATGCTAATGGCACCCATCCCCACCCACTTATGCTAGAGGCACCTATCCCTACCTACCTATACTAGAGGCACCTGTACCCAGTGAAGGGACCTGTACCCAGCTACCTTTGCTGAAGGGACCTATACATAGCTACCTATACTGGAGGCACTTGTACCTGGGGGCTGTTCATGAGCGGGGGGGGGGGGGGTTGTCTGCAACACTTTAATTGTTGGTAGATCTCCTGGACTTGGCAAATTTTAAAGTAGCTCGCGAGCCAAAAAAGTGTGGGCACCCCTGCATTAAAGGTATCACCGGAATAAACATGGATGCTTAATGTATTAGATAAGGTCTGTTGTGTTATATAATTCACTCTTAATTAACTTGACTCAAATGGTAACGGAACCAACTAGGGGGAATGCGTTACTGGATCTGATCATTTCTAATAGACCAGATAATGTATCAAATGTGCAGGTTCAAGAACATTTGGGAAATAGTGATCACAACATGATAACGTTTGATCTGGTAAACTGAATCTATGAGACGAGCACTATCACATTATCATTCACGGTTCTCCACTCTAGGTTTAATTTGTATGTGATTGTGTTATAATAAAGATTTTTCAATTTTGACACATGGTTTTTGGAGTATATATTTAATTATATACAGGACTCCATTTAAAATAGGGAACCTTCTCTTTCATGAAGAAAACGTTTGATCTGGTGACTGATAGGCCACGGGGCAGCGGGACCACTAAAACTATGCATTTTAGAAAAGTTAAATTCAATCAAATCAGGCAGGCACTAAGTTTGGTGAACTGGGATAATGTACTACAAGGGGAGGACACTGAAGGGAAATGGCAAGCTTTTAAACTTATTCTCAACCAATATTGTAGTATGTAAATCCCATATGGAAACAAAATGTCTAGGAATAAAAAAGGCCTCTATGGATGAATAGAAAGGTTAGGGATAAAATGAAGAGGAAAAAGAATGCCTATAAGGTCCTAAAACAGGAGGGGACCGAGGCTGCACTCAGCAATTATAAGGAGTGCAATAAAAATTGTAAAAAAGAAATTAGGCTGGAAAAGATCGAAGCTGAAAATCAAATCGCTAGGGATATCAAATCTAACCCAAAAAAGTTTTACAAGTACACCAACTCTAAAAAAAGAAAGGTTGACTGTATAGGACTCCTAAAGGATGAGGGTGGGAACTCAATGGTGGATGACCAAGGTAAGGCAGAGTTATTTTCATCTCATGTTTATCATTCCAGTCCCCAAAATGCTAGGGAACACAGACCACAATAACTTCCACGATTGTTCAAAGACTGGTCATGACCCATCTAAAACATTCTACAAACACCCACCTTGACCCAGTCCAGTTCCCATACAGGGCAAACAGGTCTATAGATGATGCCATCTATCTAATGCACATCATGGAACACCTAGACAGACCTGGCACCTATACCAGGTTCCTCTTTCTAGCCTTCAAAACCTTCTGCCCGCACATACTGCACCACAATCTGATATTCAACACCTCCCTATGCATGTGGATCATGGACTTCCTCACAAAAGGACTCAATGAGTCAAGCTAGGCAAACTCTCCTCTCAAGCAATAACCACCAGTACAGGTGCTCCCCAGGGGTGTGTACTGTCTCTGATCCTGTTCTCCGTGTACACAAACAACTGCACCTCATCAGTCAACTCTGTCAACGCATCACCATTATCAACAATCTCATATGGACTGAGAACATCTCCAACTCTACCACCCAGTCAGTTGGGTGCAGGGTGAGCCGTATTATGGCTCACCCTGCTGCCTCTGAAATTCCAGGTGGCTTTAAATACTATTGCCCCCTCCGCAGAGATGACCCCAGCTAGCACTACTTTAATTGATATCCCATTAGGCAACCGCTACAGAACCATACGCACCAAAACTTTTAGGCACTGGAGTGCCTTCTTCCTCCAAGCTGTCCATCTACTAAACTCAATCCCTTCACCCAAACAAAATACCTAACTTTCTACACCCATCCTGACCTCTCTCCCTGCATCTCATGCATCCCCAATCTGATGTTTGATATTGTAAACAATGTCTGTAGTTGTGTACGTTAGTCTATGTCTGACAAATCGCACTGCTGCCAATGTCTGTGTGTACCATAAGCAATTCCTGGTGCAGCACCTCTCATACTTGGTGAATCAAACTGATTCTAATTTAGCTTTAAGTGAGCAACTGCATTTTCCCATGATGCTTCACTGTCGAACATGAAAATCCTCCCTTTATACTCCTGAAAGTCAAGCTGTACATCCAGAACCGCTGGTGTATAGTGAGTCTAGTAAATTTTGCAGAGCCACATCAATCCAACATGCATACAGCCTGTTTGGACTTTTTTGTCCTTATCCTTATATGCATGGTAAAGATTGATATGGCTTTATGGGATAGGGCTTGGACCAGTACTAAGAAATACACAGGCAGCTTATGGTGATCCACAACCACTCGGAAAGTATAAACAGCTAATAGAGACCAAAAAGCACTCTATTAATAAAGCAATGGTAAATGTAATTTTGCCTTCTTAAAACAAAAGGTATTTGTGATAATTCAGCTATAAGTAAAAATAACTTCTGCTTTAAGAAGGAAAAATTACCAGCAAAAAAAGCAGAATACTAGTGCCTCCGCTGGTTATTTCCAGTGCTTTTCAAACTGGAACTTGTATATAATGTAAATGATTTAAACAACATGATTGTCAATAAAAGTATAAAGATTATTGGTTTGGTGAGCTGATCTCTAAAAAAACTTTTATTGCTAGTTACTGAAGGCTCAATTTATTCAGTAACCAATAGATTTTCTTAGAATTTTTACTTTGATCGGGGTTACTAAATGTTTGCTTTATTTTATTACTATAACACCTAGAAGAAATTGGCTTGGCTTTTCCATTGAGACAATACTTTGGAGTTGATTCACTAAACCATGCAATGACAAATAGCACTCCTTATCAGAGATAGAACTCTTTATCAGAGATAGCTCTCTTTGGGCTTGATTCACTAAAGTGTGCTAACACATACAGTGCAGACCAAAAAGTGTGAAACAACTGAAAATATGTCATATTCTAGGTTCTTCAAAGTAGCCACCTTTTGCTTTGATTACTGCTTTGCACACTCTTGGGATTCTCTTGATGAGCTTTAAGAGGTAGTCACATGAAATGGTCTTCCAACAGTATTAAAGGAGTTCCCAGAGATGCTTAGCACTTATTGGCCCTTTTGCCTTCACTCTGAGGTCCAGCTCATCCCAAATCATCTCGATTGGGTTCAGGTCTAGTGATTGTGGAGGCCAGGTCATCTGGCGCAGCACCCCATGACTCTCCTTCCTGGTGAAATAGCCCTTACACAGCCTGGAGGGGTGTTTGGGGTCATTGTCCTGTTGAAATATAAATGATGGTCCAAGTCCAACTAAACGCAAACCGCATGGAATAGCATGCCGCTGCAAGATGCTGTGGTAGCCATGCTGGTTAAGTATGCCTTAAATTTTGAATAAATCCTCAACAGTTTCACCAGCAAAGCACCCCCACACCATCACACCTCCTCCTCCATGCTTCACGGTGGGAATCAGGCATGTAGAGACCATCCGTTCACCTTTTCTATGTCGCACAAAGACACGGTGGTTGGAACAAATAATCTCAAATTTGGACTCATCAGACCAAAGCACAGATTTCCACTAGTCTAATGTCCATTCCTTGTGTTATTTAGCCCAAACAAGTCTCTTCTGCTTGCTGCCTGTCCTTAGCGGTGGTTTCCTAGCAGATATTCTACCATGAAGGCCTGATTCACACAGTCTCCTCTTAACAGTTGTTCTAGAGATGTGTCTGCTGCTAGAACTCTGTGTGGCATTTAGAGTTGAGCGTAATGACCTAATTTCGCTTACGCGAAATTTCGCGTAATTACTGCAATAACGATTATGGCCGTAAGTACATAATCGTAATGAAGAAGTATTTCGTGAAATTTCGCGTAACCGTAATTTTCGCGTATTTTTCGCATTACAGTGGGTGTCGCGAAATTACGTTTGCGTTGCATGCAACCGTTTGTAAGCGTAGTTACATGACGTAATTTCGCGATACTTCATATTACTGTAAGCGTTAATTTTCGCTTAGTTTTCGCGTTACGGTGGGTATCGCGAAATTACGTTTGCCTTGCATGCAACCGTTTTTAAGCTTAGTAACATAACGTAATTTCGCGATACTTCATATTACTGTAAGCGTTAATTTTCGCTTAGTTTTCGCGTTACGGTGGGTATCGCGAAATTACGTTTGCCTTGCATGCAACCGTTTTTAAGCTTAGTAACATAACGTAATTTCGCGATAGTTCTTTTTACTCTCATTGATCACAGTGTAATGTAAGCGTTCGTATGCGAAAATATGTTAGCGTTCGTCTGACTACTGTTGATTCGCTTCTGATTGGCTGATGCGAACAATAACAGGAAGTTGAGCAATCTCATAGGGGAAGAGGCTGCCTGCACGTTCTACAGCAGAATCGAGGACAGGAGAGTGAGCTGAGCAGGGTGTGTCACAGACTGTCTGCAAGATGCCTCCCAGAATGCCTCGAGGAATGAAGGAGATGGTGATTACGGTAATGAATCAAACACATTGTATATCATTTTTTAAACTGTTTTTGTGAATGTCTTTACCATCTAAAAGGCTGACAGGTTTTACAGAGGGTTTGTATTGTAGCATTGTTACCTTCAGGCTAGCTTCACATAAAATATAACATAGCGCTTTCTGCAGGTGCGTTTGTGTTAGGGTAATTTGTTTTTACTGTTTTTTTTGGTGTGTTTGGGTGTTGCGTTTTTTTATATCCAGGTGCCTTTTTCATGCTTACTGCGTGTGTTTGTATGCATTTGCGGTTCGCGTATCTGTTTGCATTTTTTTTTTAGTATATGAAAAATGGTTGGGTAAACAGCAGAAAGTGGAAAAACATCATAGATCTTTAACCGGTTCAGCACCGCAGTGCCGAAAATCTCATGCATTCGAGCAACGTTCACCTCCTATTCATTCGCCTATAACTTTATTGCTACTTATCACAATGAATTGATCTATATCTTGTTTTTTCCGCCACCAATTAGGCTTTCTTTGGGGGGTACATTATGCTAAGAGCCACTTTACTGTAAATGCATTTTAACAGGAAGAATAATAGAAAAACGGAAAAAATTCATTGTTTCTCATTTTTTGGCCATTATAGTTTGAAATTAATATACGCTACCGTAATTAAAACGCATGTATTTTATTTGCCCATCTGTCCCGGTTATTACACCATTTAAACGATGTCCCTATCACAATTTATGGTGCCGATATTTCATTTAGAAATAAAGGTGCATTTTTTCAATTTGTGTCCATCACTATTTATAAGCTTATAACTTTAAATAATATAATAACATATTCTCTTGACATGCATAATTAAAAAGTTCAGACCCTTGGGTAACTATTTATGGTTTTTTTTTTTTTTTTTTTTTAAACGCATAAGCGTTGTTTACATGCATTTTTCCCTGCAAGCGTTTTTTGCCATGTGACGCGGCCTCAGTGGTGTATCAATAGGGGTGCAGAGGTTGCGACTGTCCGATCGCATCGCGGCCCTTGGTCCATATGAGCCCCGAGCGGCCAGTGGCGGCTCCAGCTTCAGATTTTTGGGGGGGCTCAAAGGGGGCACAAGGGCTGGAAGGTGGGGTTTACAGGGGGAATCTGTGCCGCGGCGATAAAATGGGTGTGGTCATGACATCATGTGGGCGGGGATAACTGTAATGAAGTTGTACCAGCTAATGTAGTTACATAAATGCACATGACGACAGACAGCGGTTCACCAGTAAATACACATGACAGACAGCGTTTCACCAGTAAATGCACATAAGAGACAGCGTTTCACCAGTAAATGCACGTAAGAGACAGCTTTTCACCAGTAAATGCACATAAGAGACAGCTTTTCACCAGTAAATGCTCGTAATGAAACACACCGTTTCTCCAGTTAATGCACATAAGATACAGCTTTTCACCAGTAAATGCACATGACAGACAGCATTTCCCCATTAAATGCATGTAATGAGAGACAGCATTTCACCAGTTAATGCACATAATGACAGACAGCCAGTGTCCCCAGGTGTATAGATGTCCCCAGTATATGTAGTCAGGCTAGTGATGGTGGACTGGGGGCCCCAGGGCACCTCAGGCCTGGCTAGTGGTGGGCTGGAGGCCTCAGGTCTGGCTGGTGGTGGTGGGCTGGGACCCCCAGGGCAGCTCAGGCCTAGCTGGTGGTGGGCTGAAGGCCTCAGGCCTTGGTGGTGGTGGTGGTAGGGTGGGGGCCCCAGGGCAGCTAAGGCATGGCTGGTTGTGGGCTGGGGGCTGCAGCACAGCTCAGGCCTGGGTGGTGGGTGTTCTGAGGCCCCCCAGGGGGGTGCTCAGAGTCAGGCCTGGTGGTTGGTGGTGGTGCCTGCTGAGCTGCCCTAGGCCTGGGTGGCTGCCTGGTGCACAGTTGCAAAAAAACAATTTAGCAGTTGGTTGGCTGGAGTAAACAGGACAGGACACCCTGACCCACCACACCCACCTTGTCGGAGTTCCGACTCCTGAGTCCTGCTGGCTGTCTAGCTGACTGACTGGCTCGGCTCCAGAGTTCAGCCTTCAGTCCTGTGCGCTGTCCGTGGGTGCCTGGGTCACTCACTGCCACTGGATGTGACTGAGTGTTACTGACTAGAAGTCAGTGACTCTGCCCCCAGTAGGTGGTAAGGTGCCCCCCCCCCCCCCCCCCCAGTACAGGTAGTAGGGTGTCCCCAGGTGGTGGTTGGGTGGGTAGGTAGGTAGCAGTGTGTGGGGTTTAGGTAGGTGTGTAGCAGTGTATTAGGTAGGTAGATAGCACTGTGTGGGTAGGTAGGTAGCAGTGGTTTTTTTTTTAGGTAGGTAGATAGCAATGTGTGGGTTAAAGTAGATAAGTAGGAGCTTGTGGGGTTTTAGGTAGGCAGGTAGGTAAGTGTGCGGATAGGTAGGTAGGTAGGTAGCAGTGTTTGGGTGGGTGGTTATTTGGGTAGCTAGCTAAAGTTTAGGTAGCAGTGGGTGGTTAGGTAGGTTGGTAAGGTTTAGGTAGGTAGGTAGGTAGGCAGGCAGGCAGCAGTGGGTGGTTTCTGGTAGGTAGAGAGGATAGGTAGGTAGCAGTAAGTGGTTATGTAGGTAGGTAGTGTTTCTCTCTCCCCCCTCCTCCTCCCATCAGACCTGCAGATCAGCGCGGCGAGCAGGGGCAGAGACCTCAGATCAGCGTGGGACCCGGCTGACAGAGCGGCACACAGTGAGCAGCCGCGCGAGTCAGTTCATATGCAGAAGGTGACGAGTGACGTCACTTCCGCATATGACGTAGTCGGGTCCCACGCTGTCTGTAGTTCTGCTTGTTCCGCTCGCCGTGCTGATCTGCAGGTCTGATGAGAGGGAGGGGAACATGGGGGCCAGGCGGCAGCCCAACCCGAGCACCCTGCAGGGGTTGAGGCCACAGGCGAGCCAAGCAAAGCGGCAGGGGCAGCAGCGACTGGGGGGGGGCTTTCATGGGGGCTTACAGTTTTTCAGCTGGGGCTTCAGCCCCGGCAAGCCCCAGTGTAGCGCCGCCCCTGCGAGCGGCCCTCCATCAAGCATAATATTAGCTCTTTTTTGGTCCTGTGCTGTTAATTATCACTTCTATAGATCCTTTATAGTAGTAATTATTAACAAACCATCCCCTACTTGCTCCTCTGACACTGCGGTTATCTTTGTTATGTATATAGTGCTTGGGGGGGCCCCCGTATAAAATTTGCCCCGGAGCCCATAGCTCCTTAGGCTTAGCTAAGCCACTGGTTACCTTGATTGATATACAGTTTTGTTAACCACCCTGGCGTTTAATATTGCGTCAATTTTTTATTTTTTAACAATTTTTTGGTTCATTTAGGCATGAGAAAGGCAGTAGCAATTGGAGATGGATTTGGCTTGCCCTGTGATACAGTGGACCCCATACTGGCATCTACTGATGAGAGCAGTGTATGTTTATGCCACCCAGTGTAGGGGTGCAGATGGTTTTTATAGTCACTCATATCTTGTGCATAATCTCTCCCAATAGCCATCAACTCTATTTATAGAAAGCAATAATCGGTTTCTGTTATAGCCATTGGTGGTTCTTAAAATCTGTCCCTATCCAAAGGTAGGCCCCAACATCGTGTTCCCTTATATCTTCTAATACTCATTGTTAATCTCAAATTACTAGCAGCAGTTATAGTTGGCTACCACAATTTTTAAACACGGTAATTATTAATAATATCATATTCTACATGTGTATTTCATCTAGTTGTATGTAAGAAAAACACTAATTAACTATTGTGTAATACATATATTTTGTATTAATACTTTTTTTTAATTTATTTTACAGACCTTCATCCGAGGTCGATATGACCAGGTATGCAGGAGGGACCAGCATGTCCTGATTGAGAGGCTCCAGGGGGTGCTGAGGACACAATACAACCGTGTCCTCAGCCCCCTAAAGATCCAGATCCTCTGGTCCGACATTAAACGGAGGAACAGGGATCTGGTGGCCAGGATGACCGCAGAAATCCGATGTAAGTCATCATAGTATTACTATATGTAGGTCTATTTTGGGTGTTATGCACTGTATCTATTGATCCTATACAAAATGCCATTGGGACTGAGATACGCGCAGGTCATTGGAGGATCGGAGGGGGCGGGCCGGTATGTGCCTGTGGACCAGATTAGAGATGTAAGTCGGGCAGGTCTTATGCACTGATTTACAGGCCAACCACAGGATTTTGAAATTGATCCTAAAGCTGATGTGGAGCCAGTGTACACTGTATTGCTTTACAGAGCGGAGTTGTATAGGCAATGAGACTATGTTTGTTTAGGATGGAGTTCCTCTTAAACTCTAAACCCCCCTCCCCCCCCCAAAAAAAAGTCACTTAACTGGTGCTTCTACCAATCTCTTGAAGACGTCCGGCACTTAATGATCATTTGGTCCACTGCTATGGCTGAGTTTTGTTTTTCGAGCCACCGTGCATCCTTGCTCCCGTTTCTGTCCTGCACAGGCACAGGATGTTTTAAGGAGGCTGGTAAAAGCCCCAGGTATGTGACTCTTTTTTTGGGGGGGGGGGGGGGGTTCACATTTGAAGAGACTCTGAAGGGAGGAAAAAAATTCACTTTTTCTCATATATAGCAGGGGCATGTGTGCCCCTGCTAAACCGCCGCTGAACGGGGGTCCCTTATCCCCCAACCCCCCCCCCCCCCCCCTGCAAAACCCACTACTTTATTGGTCGTGGATTTTGCTGCTGCTGGAGGCAGGGCTAATGGCCGCAGACCTGCCTTTCAGCGCGTCTACAAGGCGGCTGATCTCCGCCTCTCCCCGCCCCTCTCAGTGAAGGCACAGTGAGAGGGGTGGGCAGAGGCGGTGGTCAGCGCTGATAGATGCACTGAGAGGCAGGGCTATAGCCGTTAGCCCTGCCTCACCAGGAAGTGATCCCCGGGCAGAACGGAGGGGATTTGGGAGGTAAGCGACCCCTGTTCAGCGGCGGGATAGCGGCGGTTTAGCAAGGGCACACATGCCCCTGCTATTTATAAGACAAAAACTGAGATATTTTTTCTTGCTTCACACTCTGTTTAATGTTCACTTTAAATGAAGTAGAGTCTTTTCTAATCATTTTTTAAAATACTAATAAAAAATATTTGTATTTAGACTAAAAAGTTAATCCTTTGTATCCATTTTATGACATACTGTATATGTTTCACAATATATTATGTATTATTTTCAATTACAGCTGGACATGCTGGCCCCCCTGCACAGCCCCAGCGCCAGCAGCGCAGAAGAGTGGCCAGGCCCAGCTCCTCCCGGGGTTCCTCTCCTGGGCCTTCGCACCACAGCGAGCGGCGGGTTAGACGGACATCAGGCCGTTATGGTAAAAATCTTAAACTTTATAATTAATATCCCATATTAGGTTAACTGAAGTCAGGTCATGTTTCCATTACGTGCGATGCGGCTACATAGCCGCATACCACCGCGGCTGTCCGTAAACCAATGCACGTTAATGGAACAGTTTCCATTGCATGTGGGTTTATGCCGAGCGGCGCATTGATCCAAGAATGTGCAGCATGCTACAGATTCTCACACAACTGCATCCACCTGTACACGTGTCCCCTCTCCTCTATCAGGAGATGCAGAAGTGATGCCAAGGCAAGCAGAAGTGATTTCATAAGACGAGGTAGCTGCATCAGCATCACTACGATAGTGGCAATGGGCACTAAATGTTATTGTGTAAGCTGGGCATTATAGGTTCTTTTTTATTCCCCAAAGAAACCAAACCAAACACATAATATCAATCACATGATTAACTACATTTATTAGTGTAATGGTGGCATTGTTTCATATAAAAAGTATAATCATTGTATACCAACTGGTTACACTATTTTCCCCATTTTTTTCTACAGTTTCTCTTGCCACCTACCATAAGGTGACCGCAGAGGTGAGGAGGCTCAGGAGGAAAGTCCGGGTGATCCCCATCCTCCAACAGCAGGTCCTGGAGCTGCGGGAAGGCTACGCTCGGCATGAAGAGCTAATTGCGCGGCTGATGGGTGTCGGGGGGAGACCCGATGCATAATTTTTATTTACTTTTTTTTTATTTTTATTGTAAATAGTTTTTTTTTGTTTCAGAAGAATTGAACTTCATCCCAATTAGTAGTTGGTAACCCCTTTTACAAAAAAAAAAAAAAAAAAAAAAAAAAGAGCATCAGGGGGTGCTGTATGGCTGATATTGTGGTGATACCCCTCCCACAAAAAAATAAATCTTTTTTGTTTAAAGGTTACTATACTCTTGTGTATCTTTTAGAGCACAATAGGACGATCTCACTTCTCACTATACATTTAACTAAAGGATTATTAGGAGCACCATAGTAATACAGTGTTTGACCCCCTTTCGCCTTCAAAACTGATTTCATTCTACGTGGCATTGATTCAACAAGGTGCTGAAAGCATTCTTTAGAAATGTCGGCCCATATTGATAGGAAAACAAAACCTGTCGCCTGGCAGCCCTGCTGGTCTATTTGGCTGCAGTAGTATCAGAATCAAAACTGAATCAAGCATGCAGCTAATCTTGTAAAAAAAATCTGACACGAATATCAGAAACCCCTGATCTGCTGCATGCTTTTTCAGGGGCTATGGATAAAAGTATTAGAGGCAGAGGATCAACAGGGTTGCCAGGCAACTGGTATTGATTAAAAGGAAATAAATATGGCAGCCTCCATATACCTCTCACTACCGTTGTCCTTTAACCCTCTGTGGATAACACAAGATATTTTTATGATAATTTCAAGGTTTCAAATATATATTACTGTGTAATGTGCAAAGGCTGATAGGTTGAAGGACAAGGAAAACCACAGAATCCGGGGATAAATTGTCAGGAAAGGTCACAAACATGGCCAGGGGCATACACAGTACATCAGGTAATTTAGGTACAGAATCGTAAGACTGGGCCAAACCAATAAGAATTCAGGGTCATACACAGGTGAGGTATTGCAGTACACAAGGGGTCATTCACAGGATAGGTAAAGGAAATTCTGAGATCAATACATGAAGCCTCAAAGGTAGTAAAAGTACAGCTAAGGTTCAGCAACAAGAAAAGATAATGAGACCACACCCAGCAGCACAGCACCAGCTACATACTATAACAGGCACTGAATCACTGAATGACCATGTTTAAATACAATCTATATATATAATAGAGTAAATGCCTCAACCTTCAAACAAGAAGAAGAAGTAGCGTCCTGCCCCCAGGGCCGGTCCAAGCAAGAAGAAGGGGCTGGTCCAAGCAAGAAGAAGTAGTGCCATATCAAACCAAGGGCAAAGAGGGATAATGTGCATGCATATTCAGTAGCCGTGCATTGTGGGTAACCACAAATGTTGACTTATAGCTCAATTATTGCAGATTTGCTTCTGTTTTAAGAAGGAAAATTACACCAAGCTTTTCTTTTTTTAGTATGAGGTTTTTTTGGTCTCTTTTATCCTCCTATATACATTCCGAGTGGTTTGGGTCACCCTAAGCTGCTTGGTTACTCTGTTGTACTGGTCCAAGCCTTATCTCATACAGCCATAGCAATCCTTGCCATGTACAGATGAGGACCAAAAGTCGGAAACAGGCTGTCACATGTTGTTTTGATATGGCTGTGCAAAATTTAAAGCTGTAAGCTTGCTATACACCAGTGGATCTGGATGCTTGCTTGGGTTACTAAGGATGAAAAAGAATAACTGGCGTATTGCATTGTGGGTAACCACAAATGTTCACTTATAGCTGAATTATTGCAGATTTCCTTTTTTTTTAGAAAGGCAAATTACACCAATACAGTGTGCAGCATTGCAGGAAGTTACGACAGTGGAATGCACGCTGGAACACGGAAGAGGTGAGGCATCCCCGCCCACTGCCTCTTACTAATAGTGGCGGCTGCTACTGTGCTTAAGCAGGAGGGGGAGTGCCCATGGGGGTCCCAGGTGAGGGAAGGGGGGGTTCCTACTGAGCTTAAGCTGGAGGGGGAGCACACATGAGGGACCCAGTTGAGGGGGGGTCCAACCCCCTTCCCCGCCGCTGTGCCCAATACCCCCTTCCTGCCCTCTACCCCCTTATGCGGCGTATGCTACGCCGCGGGTCGGCTAGTATTACAAAAACCATGGCTGGCCACACATCATCTCAACCAATAAGCAGCAGTTTTTTGGATAACATTCTTTAAAACACAGCACACTGATGGTGGTGAAATCGATGTGAAGAAATATCGGAGTACAAAATGTACAGCGTGGGCGGCTCTAGGGTCGTGGAGGTTGACCTGGGCAGAGAAATATTTGTTGTCCCCTTCAGCCGTCTACGGCGATATGGTATGTTATACATGATAAATGACTACATACGTTACAGACATTGTATAGACACATTTTTCTCTGGACACAATTGGTAAATTTTGCTGTATTTTGAGACTGCATTTTGCCAGCTTTCGCCGTTTCCACCAGGCACCACGTGGAGGTAGCAGCTATGCCCAGTTTTTTTTTTTTTTTTTTTAATTTATTTATATCTTTTTTTTATAATTTTTTTTTTTTTTTTTTTAATAACTTTTTTTTTTGGATTCTATGTGCTTAATAAACAACTTCAAACCGGATATATGGGGGAAAAAAAACAGTCAGAAACAACAGTGGGATGCAGCGGCTCAGCCTACACCATCACCCTCATTCTAATGACATTTCTGGACTCATTTAACAAACTAATTATCTTAGCAAAAAAGGGGAGCAGCGGCTCAGCCTAGACATAGACCATCACCCTCATTCCCAGGACACTTATAGTGTAAGTTAACAGACTATTAATCTGTGACACAAAGAGGGGAGCAGCGGCTCAGCCTAGACATAGACCATCACCCTCATTCCCAGGACACTTATAGTGTAAGTTAACAGACTATTAATCTGTGACACAAAGAGGGGAGCAGCGGCTCAGCCTAGACATAGACCATCACCCTCATTCCCAGGACACTTATAGTGTAAGTTAACAGACTATTAATCTGTGACACAAAGAGGGGAGCAGCGGCTCAGCCTAGACATAGACCATCACCCTCATTCCCAGGACACTTATAGTGTAAGTTAACAGACTATTAATCTGTGACACAAAGAGGGGAGCAGCGGCTCAGCCTAGACATAGACCATCACCCTCATTCCCAGGACATTTCTGTCAAAAGTATGAAAAAAAAAATTAATCTTAGCCATGAGAGGGGAGTAGCAACAAAACACTACTATGAAAGACAGCAGCAGGTTTTTGTATAAAATTGTATTCAGCAGAGCACCCTGATGGTGGTAACACTGAGATGAATGACAGCAACAGGCTATAGTTATGGTTTATGTGGTGGTGGTGGTGGGGGGGCAGTGAATCCTGATGGTGGGAACACCGCTGTGACGAACCAACGCTGCTTTTTGGTATATGTATATGGTGATGACAACACCATTATTAAGATCAACAGTTTTTTGGCAGAATTTTTTTTTTGCCCGAGCTTCCTAATGGTGGGAACACTGCTAAGAATAAAAACAGGACTAGCGATGGAGAGGGAATTTAATGTGCACCCATTCTGTCCCTTGATATGACAGGAGGACCCAAGTAGTCATTGGCAATCCAGGACTGGTTCATTTTTAGAAATGTTAGTCTGTTCACCGAATCCGTGGACAAACGGGATCGCTTATTCGTGACCACACCGCCTGCCGCACTGAATGTCCGCTCTGATATGACACTGGAAGGTGGGCATGAAAGGAGTTCAAGGGCATACTGAGCCAGCTCACGAGATGTATCAAGTCTGGCGGCCCAATACTCCATGGGGTCCTCTGTGCGCATGCTGTCTGGTGCACTGAGTGACCCCATATAGTCAGCAACCATACGATGAAGCCGCTGCTCCTGACTTCCTGGTACTGCTGCTGCTGCAGCAGGCTGATCTGAACCATAAAATTGCCTCATGGCACCAAACAGGTCTCCTGGTCTACTGGCTCTGCTTGGCACAGACACCTGCTGCGTGGGATGAGTGAGGATATCTGTGCTTTGAGGCACTGGAAAAGCCGCTACCAGACGCTGGACGAGGGCCTGCTGTAGCTCACCCATCTTCTCCTCCTGCCGGCTGGAAGGAATGAATTGAACAAGCTTACCCTTGCAGCGCGGGTCTAAGAGGGTGGCCAACCAATACTCTTCCCTATCCTTAATATAGCGTATCCGGGGGTCCCTTTGGAAGCATCTTATCATGTGAACAGCCATTGGGAAGACCAGAGCCTGCTCCTCCACATCTTCCTCCCCACGTGCACTTAAAACTGTTAAATCATCCTGATGTTCATCTTGCATTACAGTTTCACCCCAACCATGAACCAGAGATGGCGCACTACTCTGCTCTCCCTCCTCATCATGCTCAGGCACCTCCAGGAAATCCTCCACAACATCTACATCCTCATCCTCCACCTGTGGCTGAGACTGGCTGCTTTGGAGTGACTGTTGTTGCTCCATCGCAGCAAGGGCATCCTGTCCAGCTGTCAACAGGCTATTGAGTGACTCATCCAGAATGAACACAAGAGGGAGCACATCACTAATACTGACTTGGTCACTGCTCACTATCAGAGTAGCCTGATGGAATGGAGCCAAAATATAGCAGAACTGATGGATCATATGCCACTCTTCCCCAGTGATGTATCTGAGTGTTGCACTTGCACCTGATCTCTGGGTGCTTTGCTCCAGGATATACTCAGTTACTACTTTTTTCTGCTCCCATAACCTCTCCAGCATGTGGAGGGTGGAGTTCCACCTTGTTGGACTATCTACCATTAGCCTGTGGGGGGGCAGGCCATGGCGCCGCTGCAATTGAGTGAACAATGTGTTGGCAACTGAGGAATTTTTGAAATGAAGAGCGATACTCCTTGCAGTCTTTACCAAATCACTCAGGCCTGGGTAGGATCGCAAAAATCGCTGAACCACTAGGTTAAGTACATGTGCAAAACAAGGCACATGAGTGATATTGCCATTTCTAAGGGCAGCCTGCATGTTTGCAGCATTGTCACAAACGACGTGACCAATCTGCAGTCTTCGTGGGGTTAGCCACTTCTGCACCTGTTGCTGTAGCATGGAAAGGATGTTGACTGCAGTAAGTCTGTGTTCCCCAACACTCACAAGCTGGAGCACCGCCTGACAGCGTCGGTGAGACACATTGGTGTAACAGCGTGCTCGCTTAGCGGGGGTGGGGGTTACAGTACCAGTAGAGACATTGGCACAGGGAAATGCACAACTGTTCCCCTTGACACCACGAGGTGGTGAAACCAGATCACTGACAGGCCCAGGACCGGAACCCTCCTCCTGATTATGGAGGGTGACCCAATGCGCAGTGAATGAGAGGTAATGTCCCTGCCCGTGGCTGCTGCTCCATCCATCCATGGTGAAATGTACCCTGTCACCTATTGAATGATCAAGTGACAGAGTAACATTCTCCAGCGTGTGTTGATACAGAGCAGGGACCCCGGTCTTAGAAAAATAATGGCGACTTGGGATCCGCCATTCTGGTATTCCATACTCAAGTAATTGGCGAATAGCGGACCCCTCCTCCACAATAGAGTAGGGCAGCAGCTGCTGGGCCATAGCCTGTGCCAATAGGCCATTTAGCCTACGGATTCTACGATTGGAGGGAAGTGGTGGCCTTGTCGGTCGCATTACCTCGCTGATCAAGGGCTGGGTGCTGCGAGATGATGAGGATCGTGCAATGGAGGAGGATGTGGTCTGCCCTCTGTTACCTGACTGTGTTGCAGAGGGAAACCTAGCTGGAAGAGGCGGGACAATGTCAGACGCTGGAGAAGAAAGGGAAGGCGAATGGGACTGTACAGTATTACTCTCTTTGCTTTGTCTGCCCTCTAGAACTTCTTGGATAAGGTTATACTGCCTCTTGTGGTAGTTTTTTAGGTGGGAGTGTTGTGCACCTGTTCCCACGTTTGACAATTTTTTCCCTCTGCGCATCCTGAGACCGCACCCTGGAATAGTACAAATGACAATCAGAGGATCAACGGTTGAGACGGTAAAATATTTCCAAATTGGTGATTTCTTCTTTGAAGGTTTATTTAATGAGGTTACAGTCCCAGGCCCTCCAGTATGGGAGAGGGTGCCTTCAGATGAAGGCTCTGTCTGCGGCTGCTGCCTACTGTTTGCTGCACCTACACTACCAGAGGAGACCGTGTGGGCACTAGGCTGAGACGCCATAATACGCTGATGCACCCTCTGCCGATTGGATTCATCAGAACTGGCATCACAGTCAGGAGAATAATTTGGATCCAAGACCTCATCATCAATGTCTATCTCTTCAGAACCCACCCCCTCATCATGAACACCAAAGGCAGGAACTTGTTGTTGTGGGGAGACTTCACACGGCGGGTTGAAATTTTGCTCCCTTGACAGCTGCAATGGATTATTGGGTTTGCACGCTATGCTCTCATTATCACCTGCCACGACTGCATGCGTGATGTCAAGGTTAGCATTCTCCTCAACATCAACCTCCAGTAAACTCTGGCCATCAGGCAGATTTATGTGTGCCTGCTGAAGAGCTTCATCCTCAAGGTTGTGAAAATCGTCATCATATAACATTGGAGACTCCACAGGTTCAGGAGTTTTGGGGCCAGCTTTTTGAGCAGGCATGGGTGTGCTACTCATGGTACTGCAGCTGCTAGGTAAATCGACATCAGGGGACTGGCTACTAGTGTCCCTTGTCACCCAGGCCACAATTTCATCAGCCTGTCTTTCACCAATGCGCTGTGGTGCCTTTGAAGATATAAAGGACCGCATTAGGTTGAAGCCTCTTTTTGGTGATTCATCACAACTGCCTGATGCTGAGTGGCCAGCACCTGCTGCAGCTGAGCCGACTCTACCTGCTGATGATGTAGCCCTGCCTACTGTGGACTGTCCCCTGGCTCGTGCAGATTGTACCTTGCCTGTATCAGACCCTCCCCTGCCTGTCACTGATTGTCCCACATTTGATGTGGAGTGTCCCCTGCCTGAGGCTGGCTGATCCCTGCCTGACAAATCACCGAACAGAGATCTTTTAGCAGTACTTCCCCTGCTTATGCCACGATCACCACGTCTTCCAGACATGTTACTAAAGTTTTGGGGAGTAGTAACACAGATAGAACTTTATTGTAGGGGATGGGCAACAGTACAATAGAAATTGTTGGAAAAAAATAAAACTAGCAAAATTAAATTAAATAAAACAATTTGAAAAGTACAAAAAACGAAAATGAGAAAAAAAAAAGGAAAATAAATCTAAATAACTTTCACTGGCTCAGTGGAAAAAACTAAACTTTCATACAGGGGTTATATGTGTCTGCCTGTTACTGACACTTAAAACAAGTACTTGAAGAAAAAAACAGATATATATATATATCACTGGCTGTTGATGAACACAGACAGAGCCTCTACCACTGGGTCTCTATCTGTCTGAAATAGCTGATAAACACTGAAACATATCACTGGCTGTTGAACACAGACAGAGCCTCTACCACTGGGTCTCTATCTGTCTGAAATAGCTGATAAACACTGAAACAAAGAAATCCCAGTCTGAATAATGCCCTACTAGTTAAATAAACAAATAAACTTCCTCACAGTCTATAGCAATGACTACAATAAAACAAAATGCTAGAAAAGGCAAAGAAATGGTGTATATGAGTTCTGCAATGTGCTCTCTCTCACTCCTTCTCCTACAGAAACAACAACCCACAAAGTGAAACTAACATGGCTGCCAGATTATATGCTAGGAGGGTGGGTCAAACTACAATTGGTTGTTTAGGATGTATCTCAAAAGAAGCCTGTAATATGATTGGACAATCTCTAATACCCAGACACTTTCCGGTGTCTAGTAATTACTATTATAAGCGAAATTACTTTCATTTTCAAAATTAAAACGTATTTCTGTTTAAAGCTAACAAGTAATTACAAAATTCGCGAAATTACGATGAAATGCGAAATTACGTTATGGTTTAACGCGAAATTACGGTATGTTGTAACGCGAAATTACGTTATGGGTAAACGCGAAATTACGGCATGGGTAAACGCGAAATTACGGCATGGTTTAACGCGAAAGTACGGCATGAACGAAACGCGAAATTTCGCGTTGAAAATTACGCTTACGGTATTTTCAATTACGATTTTAATGGCAATTTCGCTACGCTAATTTCGCATCGTAATCGCAAATTTCGCATGCGTAATTATAGTAATGCGAAATTACGAAAATTTCAGCTCAACTCTAGTGGCATTGACCTGGTCTCTAATCTGAGCTGCTATTAACCTGCGATTTCTGAGGCTAGTGACTGGGATGAACTTATCCTCCGCAGCAGAGGTGACTCTTGGTCTTCCTTTCCTGGGGCGGTCCGCATGTGAGCCAGTTTCTTTGTAGCGTTTGATGGTTTTTGAGACTGCACTTGGGGACACTTTCAAAGTTTTCCCAATTTTTCGGACTGACTGACCTTCATTTCTTAAAGTAATGATGGCCACTCGTTTTTCTTTACTTAGCTGCTTTTTTCTTGCCATAATACAAATTCTAACAGTCTATTCAGTAGGACTATCAGCTGTGTATCCACCTGACTTCTCCACGATGCAACTGATGGTCCCAACCTCATTTATAAGGCAATAAATGCCACTTATTAAACCTGACAGGGCACACCTGTGAAGTGAAAACCATTTCAGGTGACTACCTCTTGAAGCTCATCAAGAGAATCCCAAGTGTGTGCATAGCAGTAATCAAAGCAAAAGGTGGCTACTTTGAAGAACCTAGAATATGACATATTTTCAGTTGTTTCACACTTTTTGGTTATGTACTATACTTCCACATGTGTTCCATAGTTTGGATGCCTCCAGTGTGAATCTACAATGTTTATAGTCATGAAAATAAAGAAAACTCTTTGAATGAGAAGGTGTGTCCAAACTTTTGGTCTGTACTGTAGCACGGGCGTGCTATGCAGTTAGCACTCCATGTGACGTGCACAAAGGTTTGCACGCTCAAAGGCTTACATCTGCGTGCTAACAGAGGGTTTCGAGTGAACGTGTGATAGCGTGCGCAAACCTCTGTTAGCATGAGGGCGTAAGCCTTTACGAGCGCAAACCTTCATTTGCGTCACATGGCATGCTAACTGCATAGCACGGCCATGCTATGTGTTAGCACACTTTAGTGAATCAAGCCCATTATCAGAGATAGCACGCCTTATCAAAGTTAACATGCTTTATCAGAGTAGTATAGTGAGCACTACAAACACGCAGGGGATCAGGGCAGGACGAGTGCCATTGCCAATTAGCAGGCATAAGTTCGAAACACTTGTTATGCTACTCTGATAAGGCGTGTTAACGTTGATAAGGTGCGATATCTCTGATAAAGAGTGCTATTTCTGATAAAGAGTGCTATCTCTGATAAGGAGTGCTATTTGTCATAGCACGGTTTAGTGGATCAACCCCACTGTCTTGGCAATACCCTTGCTGCTCAACATTTCACTTATATATATTAAATATTAAGTGAAATGTTGTATCATTTTATTTCCCCACAGAATGGCTTTAAAAAATGATACGAATGTAAAACAGTTTATCCTACTGGGACTTTCCAGTGTCCCTTATGTACAAAACATACTTTTTTTGGTCTTTCTAATCATGTACTTGTTCATTTTACTTGCAAATTCTCTTCTTATCTTGGCTGCCATCGTGGGCAGCAATCTTCACACCCCAATGTATTTTTTTCTTACAAATCTATCCTTTGTGGATATCTGCTTTTCATCCTCAACTATCCCAAGGATGCTGAGAGATCTGTTATCAGCTAAGAAAACTATTTCACTTGAAGAATGTTTTGCACAAATGTACATATCTGTTTCATTGGGAGTGACAGAATGTCTACTTTTAGTCGTAATGGCCTATGACCGTTATGTTGCAATTTGCTTTCCCTTACAATATACTACAATTATTAACGCAACTGTGTGTAGCAAAATAGTTACAGGAGTGTGGCTCTGTGGGTTTGTATCGCCTGTTTTTGCAGTAATATTTCTGTGGCGTCTAGATCTCTGCGGACGTAATACAATTAACCATTTTATGTGTGAGGTGCCAGAAATCTTATCATTAGGATGTGGAGACGTGACATTTGGTGAATCGTTCATTTTTGTGCAGGGCTTATTCATTTTACTTTCACCAGTTTTTTTCATTATCATAACATACATTAAAATAATAAGAGCCATTTTAAAAATAAGTACATTAGCAGGAAGAAAATCAGCCTTTTCAACTTGTGGGTCTCATGTAATTGTTGTGACGTTATTTTATGGTTCCGCTATGGCTACCTACATGAAACCTCAATCCGAGTCATCTAAGAAAGACAAGTATTTTGCAATCTTTTATGTTATAGTCACACCATTATTGAATCCGCTGGTTTATACGCTGAGAAATAAGGAAGTGAAATCAGCGCTGAAACTTTGTTGGCTAAAGCACCTGAAGATGGACCAAAAAACAATGCAACATCCTCATAAAATCAGCTCTCACACTCATAGCAACTGAAGAAGACCACTGGCAAAAACCGTAGCTCAGTACTAGTTGTAGAGGAATTTACGAATTTAACATTTATGATGTTTAAATATACCATCAAATGTCTTGCCAAGAATGTATATCCCTTCCTAAAACTGATTAAAGCAACATGTTAGCAAGAAGCAAGACGCCTTTAGAATTAATTTGGTAAAACTGGTGGGCTTCATTCACAGTCACATGTTGCGGTGAATAGTTTGCAAAAATTAGGAATGCAATGCAACTAAGGGAAGAAGTTACACTGTGCATTGTGCTTGATGAGCAACCCATACAGTAAAGCATAACGTGCAAACAAAGTATGATTCACTGCTAAGGTTAACGAGCATATACCATGCTGCACAAATTTGTGTTATGCTGATGGGTTCCACTGCACTGCTAATGGTCCCATTTGAATGTTTCATTACAAAAACATTTCGTAATGTTAGTAATGCAATGCCTGTGTCCAATGCAATGCACCACAATTCCCCCTGGGGACGTAGCCTAAATATTTCTTTATCCTTTTGACTGCTGCGCACGAGCATCTTGTATGAGATAATGTGCAGTGGTGCCACAGCTGGGTTTACTTGGAATCCTGTGATTATTCACAGTATTCTATGAGGGCACATGATCAAGCCGTCTGACTGCTAATGGTCTAGGAACTATAAGCATGGCCGGATTTCAGGGAAGGCCACACAAGCCATGGCCTAGGGCACCAGGAAGAAAGGGGCGGGCTTTGGGCTGGCACACTCATGCAGTCAAACTGCCAAACATGGAAACTGCAGCAGCCAGGGAAGCAAATGTGGGCAGCGTATTGCCTGTGGCTTGAGCTGTCACTCATTATCCCAGTCGGCCGCTCTTCAAGTCCGACTCCGCCTTCCACCCAGATCTAACCTATCTGAGCAAAAAGCATCGATTTGGCCCATAAATGGAATGAAAATCTTAACCATTCCAATCATTTCAGATGTAATCAATCCACAAAACAGATTGATAAAACGGTTGATAAATTGGTAATTTGCAGTTGATTGGCACCATCAACACTGTTGAACCAATCGGTAAGGTTGATTGTCTAGTAAGATTGCACTGTTGATAAGAATCTTCATAATATATGAATTACTGTGACCATAAAAGTGTGTCTGTGGTAGGGGGTTTGCTGGTGATAGTGGTCTTGGGCGGTAAAAAGTATAAATCCAGCCCTGTCTATAAGCAGAAGTCCTCTGCTATCTGCAGGCACTGCCCCTAGTGACAACTGACCAGAAATACACCATTGCAACAGTGGACTAGTAGTAAGTAATAGTACAGGGTGGTGCAAAAAAAGTCCCGCACAAGTCTCTTCTGGTGCAAGTATACAAACAGATGTCAGCTGGGCCATCCCTGTGTGTGAGATACTTGGACTGTGCTGTGTGTGCTACCCAAGTTTATCGAAAGCTGAGTCACTGGCATCTGCTGTCATTATGGGTCATGCTCTCATATGGCAAATAGAGGCAGCAATGGCTTCTATAAACCTGGGAAGCACACACATTACAGATCCAGTAACAGGCACACATGAAAAGGACACCTGGAATCTGTCTATATACTTGTGCTTGTGGCAGGCAAATGTGCCGGGTTTTCCTGAGCCACCTTGTATTAGCAGTATTCTCTCTGGACAAATTCTTTCTGACCAGGGATAAGCAAGATCAATTTCACAAAACGTGACATTTCCCTGAGTGGGAAGGGAAGGAAGGGTTGGGGGATTAAGTCACCTAAGCCACTGCCTCTAGCCAGTGTCCTCCATACCTCTATCCATCTTCTAGTGTTGGGCGAACACCTAGATGTTCGGGTTCGCGAACGTTCGCCGAACATCGCCGCGATGTTCGGGTGTTCGTGCCGAACTCCGAACATAATGGAAGTCAATGGGGACCCGAACTTTCATGCTTTGTAAAGCTTCCTTACATGCTACATACCCCAAATTAGCAGGGTATGTGCACCTTGGGAGTGGGTACAAGAGGAAAAAAAATATTTGAAAAAGAGCTTATAGTTTTTGAGAAAATTGATTGTAAAGTTTCAAAGGAAAAACTGTCTTTTAAATGTGGAAATGTCATGTTTCTTTGCACAGGTAACATGCTTTTTTTCGCCATGCAGTCATAAATGTAATACAGAGAAGAGGTTCCAGGAAAAGGGACCGGTAACGCTAACCCAGCACCAGCAGCAGCAGACGTGATGGAACAGGAGGAGGCGCAGGAGGAGAAGGCCACGCTTTGTGAGACACAACAACTCAGGCCTTGCATGAGGACAAGAAGCGTGCGGATAGCATGCTTTATACCGCCATGCAGTCATAAATGTAATAAAGATAAGTGGTTCAATAAACAGGGACCACGCGGCAACGCTAACCCAGCAGCAGCAGACGTGATGGAACAGGAGGAGGCGCAGGAGGAAAAGGCCACGCTTTGTGAGACATAACAACCCAGGCCTTGCATAAGGACAAGAAGCGTGCGGATAGCATGCTTTGTACCGCCATGCAGTCATAAATGTAATAAAGATAAGTGGTTCAATAAACAGGGACCACGCGGCAACGCTAACCCAGCAGCAGCAGACATGATGGAACAGGAGGAGGCGCAGGAGGAGAAGGCCACGCTTTGTGAGACACAACAACCCAGGCCTTGCATGAGGACAAGAAGCGTGCGGATAGCATGCTTTGTACCGCCATGCAGTCATAAATGTAATAAAGATAAGTGGTTCAATAAACAGGGACCACGCGGCAACGCTAACCCAGCAGCAGCAGACGTGATGGAACAGGAGGAGGCGCAGGAGGAGAAGGCCACGCTTTGTGAGACACAACAACCCAGGCTTTGCATGAGGACAAAAAGCGTGCGGATATAGCAGCAATGCTTTTTGCCGCAATGTAGTCATAAATGTAATACAGATGAGAGGTTCAATAAACAGGGACCGGAAACGCTACACCATCCCAGATGTTCATTGGTCATGTTACTTGTTTGGGGTCCTGGAGTGTTGCATAGTCATTTCCAATCCAGGATTGATTCATTTTAATTTGAGTCAGACGGTCTGCATTTTCTGTGGAGAGGCGGATACGCCAATCTGTGACGATGCCTCCGGCAGCACTGAAACAGCGTTCCGACATAACGCTGGCTGCCGGGCAAGCCAGCACCTCTATTGCGTACATTGCAAGTTCGTGCCAGGTGTCTAGCTTCGATACCCAATAGTTGAAGGGTGCAGATGGATTGTTCGACACAGCTACGTCATCTGACATGTAGTCCTTGACCATCCTCTCCAGGCGATCGGTGTTGGAGGTGGATCTGCACGCTTGCTGTTCAGTGGGCTGCTGCTGCATGGGTGTCAGAAAATTTTCCCACTCCAAGGACACTGCCGATACCATTCCCTTTTGGGCACTAGTTGCGGCTTGCGTTGTTTGCTGCCCTCCTGGTCGTCCTGGGTTTGCGGAAGTCAGTCTTTCGGCGTACAACTGGCTAGAGGAGGGGGGGGATGTCAATCTCCTCTCTAAAGTCTCCACAAGGGCCTGCTGGTATTCTTCCATTTTGACCTGTCTGACTCTTTCTTCAAGCAGTTTTGGAACATTGTGTTTGTACCGTGGATCCAGAAGGGTATAAACCCAGTAATTGGTGTTGTCCAAAATGCGCACAATGCGTGGGTCACGTTCAATGCAGTCTAGCATGAATTGAGCCATGTGTGCCAGAGTCCTACCAGAATCCTCATCATCCTCTTGTGAGCGTTGTGATAGTTGTTGTGATGCATCATAGTCGTCACCTTCCTCCTGGTCTGCTTCTGCTGACCATTCGCGCTGAATTGTGGAAGTCCAACGTGCACCGCTCTGGCCCTCGTCAGTGGTGGCATGAAATTCCTGCTCCAACTCCAGCTATTCCTCCTCCTCTTCTTCGTCATAGCTGCTGGGGCCAGCGTTCCCTGAGGCGGATGGCCTGATGTTGGTACCATCACGCTGATCGTTTTCTCCTTCAGATTCCCCCAGTTGCATCATGACAGCTGTTTCCTTGATTTTCAACATTGACCTCTTCAGTAAATACAGCAGTGGTATGGTAATGCTGACTGAAGAGTTGTCACTGCTCACAAGCAACGTGGATTGCTCAAAATTTTGGAGGACTTGGCAGAGGTCCAACATGTTGGCCCAATCGGATCCACAGAAGCTTGGCAGCTGTCCGGATGCGCCTCGGTACTGCACCGTCATGTACTGGACCACTGCACTCTTCTGCTCACAAAAGCGGGCTAGCATGTGCAGCGTAGAATTCCAGCGCGTAGGGACATCACACAGCAAGCGATGGTGGGGGAGATTGAATCGCTCCTGCATCTTGGCGAGTGCCCCCGAAGCAGTACTGGAATTTCTACAATGTTTGGCCACTCGACGCACCTTCAACAGAAGATCGGCCATGCCTGGGTATGTCCTCAGGAACCGCTGAACTACTAGGTTCATCACGTGCGCCAGGCAAGGGATGTGTGCCAGCTTAGCCAACCTTAAAGCGCGAATGAGATTACTCCCATTATCACACACAACCATGCCCGGTTTCAGGTCCAGCGGTGCCAGCCACAACTCCGTCTGTTCCTTTATTCCCTTCCAAATTTCCTCCCCTGTGTGCTGCTTATCCCCAAGGCAGATCAGCTTCAGCAACGCTTGCTGACGCATGCCAACAGCTGTGCTGCACTGCTTCCACGATCCTACTGCTGCTGGGTTAGCGTTTCCGGATGAGGTACAGCTTTGAGATGCATTGGAGGAGAAGGAGTCAGAGAGGTAGGTGCTGCTGTTGTTATCCAGTGGGAGGGACGGCGGTGCAGCTGTTTGTGGCGTGGGCAACACCCGCGCCGTAGCAGGTGAGGAATCGCTGCCAGGCTCCACAAGGTTCACCCAGTGCGCGGTAAGGGAGATGTATCGACCCTGGCCGAACGCACTCGTCCAGGTGTCAGTGGTGAGGTGAACCTTGCAGGCAACGGCATTCTTCAAGCTTCGGGTTATTTTGCTGACCACGTGCTCATGCAACTCAGGCACTGCAGAGCGTGCAAAGTGGTAGCGGCTGGGAACCACGTAACGTGGGATGGCCACTGACATCATGCCCTTGAAGCTGTTTGTCTCCACCACTCGATATGGCAGCATTTCGCAGGCCAGAAGCTTGGCTATGCTGGCTGTTACTGCCACGGCCCGGGGGTCATTTGCTGGCAATTTCCTCTTGCGCTCAAACATCTCCGACACAGACAACTGAACCGTAGCGCTGCACACGGAAGGGCTGTTGGTTGTTGTGTTTGATGAAGACTGGGAGACCTCAAGAGCACTACTCCGGAAAGTGACAGTGTCAGCGTCGTCTGATGTTTGTGAATGTTGTGAACCATGCAATGGCTGGGCTACCGCTGTTGCTGAGGCGGGTCTGGTGGTGAGTCTGTTGAACCCAAGGGAGGCAGTGTTGCTGGTACCCTGTCCTGCCGAGTTTGCCCACAGAGTGGGATGTTTGGATAGCATGTGGCGGCTCATGCTGGTGGTGGAGAGGTTGTTAATACTTTTCCCCCTGCTCAGGCGGGTCTTGCACACCTTGCAAATCGCCATGGTAACATCCTCAGTGCAGTCTTCAAAGAAAGCCCAGACTTTGGAGCACCTGCCTTGCTGGCGATTTCTGTTTGCTCCTCTTTTGCCTCTCACTTGAACTTCCACGCTTGTGGTGCCTGAAATTGCGCGCCGCCTACCTTGTGGCACAAGGCGAACTCGTGCAGCAGTGGGTTCTTCAACAGACTCATCTGTGCTGCTGCTACGACGGCGATGTTCTCGTTCACAAACAAAATCTGGGTCTCTGTCCACATTGTCCATACCCTCCTCTTCCATCTCCTCAAACTCGTCATATGTCATTGTGGGGGGCCGCCGCCGTGGAGTAGAGCTCCCCAGAACAACCTCTGCGCAGCTCACTCCAACGTCGTCTTCCAGATCTTGTCGGCCGTCCTCCTGCAATTGCAACCCCTCCTGCCCAACTTGCTTTGGGATTTGGGTTTCCGAGTCCTCCTCGGACTCGCCTTGTATTTCAGTGCGCGGTGCATTTCCCACAGTTAATGGTTGTGAATCCGGGCACAACATTTCTGGCTGTTCCTCCATTGACCTTTGAAAGGTGGAAGTTTGTTGGGCTGGGAATAGCTCCTGCGAATACCCCATTGTGTCCTGAGGTAATTCATCGGACTGGTTATCTGGCAGTTGTGTGCGTGGTGTCGCTGCCAGTTGTGTCAGCTTTGTGCCCACTGGCTCCTTGTAACTGGCTGAGGACTCGGACCTCGTGCGTGATGTGCTGGTGCTGCTTAACCCACTGCTGGACGCTTGAGAGGTCATCCAAGTAATTATCTGGTCCTGTTCTTTTGGATTTGTGAGGGTTGTTGTCCTGGACAACATGGGCGGTATTGAGTGGGTTTTCTTGGGTGCTCCCCTGTGGCCTGTACGTGAACCGTCAGGGGAAACACCTTTTCCCTTGCCCCTCCCTCTTTCACCGGATTTCTTCCTCATTTCACTTATCCTTACAGTACACGCTGACTGGCAGCAGTACAGTGGCAGTACAGAAATGCTATACAGTACCACTATTCCCAGCAGCGACACAGAGCACAATGCTATACAGTGGCGGGTGAGCGGTGTACCACTATTCCCAGCAGCGACACAGAGCACAATGCTATACAGTGGCGGGTGAGCGGTGTACCACTATTCCCAGCAGCGACACAGAGCACAATGCTATACAGTGGCGGGTGAGCGGTGTACTACTATTCCCAGCAGACACAGAGTGGCAGTAAACAGAATGCTATATAGTGTGGCTGAGCGAGGTACACAGAGTGGCAGTAAACAGAATGCTATATAGTGTGGCTGAGCGAGCCGTGTACTACTATTCCCAGCAGACACGGAACAGTAAACAGAATGCTATATAGTGTGGCTGAGCGGTGTACCACTATTCCCAGCAGCGACACACAGCACAATGCTATACAGTGGCAGGTGAGCGGTGTACCACTATTCCCAGCAGCGACACAGAGCACAATGCTATACAGTGGCGGGTGAGTGGTGTACCACTATTCCCAGCAGCGACACAGAGCACAATGCTATACAGTGGCGGGTGAGCGGTGTACCACTATTCCCAGCAGCGACACAGAGCACAATGCTATACAGTGGCGGGTGAGCGGTGTACTACTATTCCCAGAAGACACAGAGTGGCAGTAAACAGAATGCTATATAGTGTGGCTGAGCGAGGTACACAGAGTGGCAGTAAACAGAATGCTATATAGTGTGGCTGAGCGAGCCGTGTACTACTATTCCCAGCAGACACAGAACAGTAAACAGAATGCTATATAGTGTGGCTGAGCGGTGTACCACTATTCCCAGCAGCGACACAGAGCACAATGCTATACAGTGGCGGGTGAGCGGTGTACCACTATTCCCAGCAGCGACACAGAGCACAATGCTATACAGTGGCGGGTGAGCGGTGTACCACTATTCCCAGCAGCGACACAGAGCACAATGCTATACAGTGGCGGATGAGCGGTGTACTACTATTCCCAGCAGACACAGAGTGGCAGTAAACAGAATGCTATATAGTGTGGCTGAGCGAGCGGTGTACTACTTTTCCCAGCAGACACAGAACAGTAAACAGAATGCTATATAGTGTGGCTGAGCGAGGTACACAGAGTGGCAGTAAACAGAATGCTATATAGTGTGGCTGAGCGAGCGGTGTACTACTATTCCCAGCAGACACAGAACAGTAAACAGAATGCTATATAGTGTGGCTGAGCGAGGTACACAGAGTGGCAGTAAACAGAATGCTATATAGTGTGGCTGAGCGAGCGGTGTACTACTATTCCCAGCAGACACAGAACAGTAAACAGAATGCTATATAGTGTGGCTGAGCGAGCGGTGTACTACTATTCCCAGCAGACACAGAACAGTAAACAGAATGCTATATAGTGTGGCTGAGCGAGGTACACAGAGTGGCAGTAAACAGAATGCTATATAGTGTGGCTGAGCGAGCGGTGTACTACTATTCCCAGCAGACACAGAACAGTAAACAGAATGCTATATAGTGTGGCTGAGCGAGGTACACAGAGTGGCAGTAAACAGAATGCTGAGCGAGCGGTGTACTACTATTCCCAGCAGCGACACAATGACTGGAGGGACCCTGGCTAGCGTGGCTGGAGCGCGAACTACCCTGCCTGCCTACCCAAAGCTAAACCCACAGACAAATGGCGGAAATATGACGTGGTTCGGGTATTTATTTACCCGAACCACGTGACAGTTCGGCCAATCAGAGCGCGTTCGGGTCCGAACCACGTGACCCGTTCGGCCAATCACAGTGCTAGCCGAACGTTCGGGGAACGTTCGGCCATGCGCTCTTAGTTCGGCCATGTGGCCGAACGGTTTGGCCGAACACCATCAGGTGTTCGGCCGAACTCGAACATCACCCGAACAGGGTGATGTTCTGCAGAACCCGAACAGTGGCGAACACTGTTCGCCCAACACTACCATCTTCCCAATACTTCTGCCTTGACAGTTCCGGTTTAGAGGGTGCTAGTTACTAACATTTTAGTTTTGGGAGTATAATCTCACTTCAATGCATGAGATTAAATATTTTATATAAAAACATAGTCTTATGAGGGCATAAAAAAATATCAAAAGTGTATGTGTAATGCCTGGCAGATCTCCCGCTTTCTTTTCAGCTGCTATGCCCTAATCTATTACCACCTTCTTCACCCTATGTGGCATGTCCCTGCTAGAATGAGAGTTGAGGAAGTAACACCTGCCCGACTTTGGTTACACCCAGGCCTTGGAGGTGCAAGGTATAGCAGCTGAGGCCTAGAAAGCCAGAGTACCACCAGAGGTCACCACTGAGGCCATCAACACAGTTCATCGGTATCACATGCACAGTTCAAGTACAGTAATCCAAGTATGAATCTCTTCATGCAAAACCATGCAACAGCAAAAGTAATTTGATTGGCAGAGTTCCAGCAGACTTGCATGCAGGGTAACGACAAGAAGTGACTGATGTAACTGACACAGTTCCTTTGAGCATGCAAGATTATATAAATGGATAGCAGATGTTGAAGATGATATATGACAGGTTTGTGCAAGACTATAAGCACACTGTTAGCTAACTGATAAGGAGAGTAGACTATACTTATCATCCAAGGCAAGTGGCTTACAGAGAATGTCCAGTAACAGTCCGAGGTCGGTCCAGGTGGCAATCAAGGGAAATTCAGTAACTTAGCAGAGGTCGGTCCAGGCAGCAATCAAGGGAAGTCCAATAACTTAGCAGAGGTCAGTCCAGGCAGCAGGCAAAGGGTAATCCAGGAAACAAGCAGAGGTTAAATACAACAGAGTAATCCAATACAAGCCGAGGTCAAAGTCCAGAATATCAACACAGGATTCAGAATGTGCACCCAGCAACTAGCCAAAGCTTATGCTATCATGGGCGATGACTGGGAGCACTCCACATATTTAAATAGCAATCATTCTCTACTCAGTGGCCGGCCACATTCCGCTCAAACAATCACACAGCAAGGCATAATCAGCTAAAGATCAGCTAACAACGCTCCTGTCAGCTGAGCGGGTCAGCTGACTATAGTTTACCCTTGCGGAGGGCGTACTGTGAACGCTCCCTCCGCCGATCAGTGTGTGTGTGTGGACTGTGAGTCAGCGGCAAGGCCGGTGGCGGGGAACAAGCGCTGAGACCCGAAAGTGGCATAGTCTGCCCGGGTCTCGGCAGCGCTTTCAAGATTAACAGGTACATTCCTTACAGAATATGAGTTAAAGAGAACCAGAGACGAAGCACCCTTGTGTATTTTATTACATTTATCAGTGGGAACATGACAGTAAACACCTACCCTGCTTTTAGTTTCATTCTTATCTGCTTAATTAGTCTATTATCAGCTGTGATAAGAATCCCCGACTTGCTCAGTCTAGGTTTGACCTAGAACCATTATAGCTGAGTCACTCTTCTGTGCAGTCTTTTCAAGCCCAAGCCTGCCACCTCCTGGCTCAGATTTCCTGCTTTGCATACTGAGAGCTGTGATGACATGGGAGGGGCTGCTGCTGCTGAGAGAGAATCTCTGAAACAGACAAGTGTGGCTGCAATATGATCTGTGTGCTCTGTGTGCACTCTGCATAGATAATGATGATGACTGCAGTTTCATGTTTCATTCCTATGAGAGACACGTCCTACAGGCAGCTGCACATCATACCAAAATGAAAGCACGCAGATGAAAGGCGGCAGCAGCCTTTCTCATATAGCCTAAATAGCAGCCTAGTCTCATATAGCCTAGACAGCACATCCAGAACAACGTATAACCTGGAAGCAGAAGGGATATGAGCCGGTGGCCATATTTGATTTTTCCTGGAGCAATAATGGATAAAAAACACTAAAAAAGGCACACCAGAGCGGCGAAATTATCAGGTAGAGCATTTATTCTTTACAAGCTATCGACTGATATGTTTATTTTGTGTGAAAAGTTCATCTCTGTTACATAGTTACAGTTATTTTGGTTGAAAAAAGACATGCGTCCATCGAGTTCAACCAGTACAAAGTACAACTCCAGCCTGCTCCCTCACATATCCCTGTTGATCCAGAGGAAGGCGAAAAAACCCTTACAAGGCATGGTCCAATTAGCCCCAGAAGGGAAAAATTCCTTCCCGACTCCAGATGGCAATCAGATAAAATCCTTGGATCAACATCATTAGGCATTACCTAGTAATTGTAGCCATGGATGTCTTTCAACGCAAGGAAAGCATCTAAGCCCCCTTTAAATGCAGGTATAGAGTTTGCCATAACGACTTCCTGTGGCAATGCATTCCACATCTTAATCACTCTTACTGTAAAGAACCCTTTCCTAAATAAGTGGCTAAAACGTTTTTCCTCCATGCGCAGATCATGTCCTCTAGTCCTTTGAGAAGGCCTAGGGACAAAAAGCTCATCCGCCAAGCTATTATATTGCCCTCTGATGTATTTATACATGTTAATTAGATCTCCCCTAAGGCGTCTTTTCTCTAGACTAAATAAACCCAGTTCATCTAATCTTTCTTGGTAAGCGAGACCTTCCATCCCATGTATCAATTTTGTTGCTCGTCTCTGCACCTGCTCTAAAACTGCAATATCTTTTTTGTAATGTGGTGCCAGAACTGAATTCCATATTCCAGATGTGGCCTTACTAGAGAGTTAAACAGGGGCAATATTATGCAAGCATCTCGAGTTTTTATTTCCCTTTTAATGCATTCCAACATTTTGTTAGCTTTAGCTGCAGCGGCTTGGCATTGAGTACGATTATTTAACTTGTTGTTGATGAGTACTCCTAAGTCCTTCTCCAAGTTTGATGTCCCCAACTGTATCCCATTTATTTTGTATGGTGCTAGACCATTGGTACGACAAAAATGCATGACTTTACATTTATCAACATTGAATTTCGTCTGCCATTTATGTGCCCACATAGCCATCCTATCCAGATCCTGTTGCAATATGACACTATCTTCCTGAGAGTTGATGATTCTGCACAATTTTGTATCATCTGCAAAAATAGCAACATTGCTCACTACTGCATCTACTAGCACATTAATAAATAAATAGAAGAGCACTGGAACCAGTACAGACCCCTGTGGGACCCCACTGCTAACAGTCTCCCATTTTGAGTACGATCCATTGACCACAACTCTTTGTTTTCTGTCCATTAGCCAGTTCCCTATCCATGCACACAGACTCTTCCCCAGTCCTTGCATCCTCAACTTTTGCACCAGACTTTTGTGGGGAACAGTGTCGAAGGCCTTTGCAAAGTCCAAGTATATCACATCTACAGCATTCCCAATATCCATATTAGCATTCACTACCTCATAAAAGCTGAGCATGTTAGTCAAACAGGATCTGTCTTTAGTAAACCCATGTTGATGCTGAGAAATAAGATTATTTTCTACTATGAAGTCATGTATAGTATCTCTCAGTAACCCCTCAAATAGTTTGCATACAACTGATGTTAAGCTTACAGGTCTATAATTTCCTGGATCTGATTTTTTGCCCTTCTTAAATAATGGGAAAACGTGGGCTTTACGCCAATCCACTGGGACTCTGCCAGTTGAAAGAGAGTCACAAAAGATAAGATAAAGGGGTTTATCTATAACTGAACGTAATTCCCTTAGGACCCGAGGATGCATGCCATCCGGGCCAGGTGCCTTGTCTATTTTTAATTTATTTAGTCTTGCCTTCACTTCTTCCTGCGTTAAGTATTTAATATTACAGTTAGAAGATTGAGACTCTTCTGCCTCTGTAATTTGCAACAGTGCTGTTTCCTTTGTGAAGACAGAAGCAAAGAAAGCATTTAATAATTCTGCCTTACCTTGATCATCCACCAATGAGTTCCCACCCTCATCCTTTAGGAGTCCTATACAGTCAACCTTTCTTTTTTTAGAGTTGATGTACTTGTAAAACTTTTTTGGGTTAGATTTGATATCCCTAGCGATTTGATTTTCAGCTTCGATCTTTGCCAGCCTAATTTCTTTTTTACAATTTTTATTGCACTCCTTATAATTGCTTAGTGCAGCCTCGGTCCCCTCCTGTTTTAGGACCTTTTAGGCATTCCTTTTCCTCTTCATTTTATCCCTAACCTTTCTATTCATCCATAGAGGCCTTTTTTTATTCCTAGACATTTTGTTTCCATATGGGATATACATACTACAATATTGATTGAAAATACGTTTAAAAGCTTGCCATTTCCCTTCAGTGTCCTTCCCTTGTAGTACATTATCCCAGTTCACCAAACTTAGTGCCTGCCTAATTTGATTGAACTTTGCTTTTCTAAAATTCATAGTTTTAGTGGTCCCGCTGCCCCGTGGCCTATCAGTCACCAGATCAAACGTTATCATGTTGTGATCACTATTTCCCAAATGTTCTTGAACCTGCACATTTGATACATTATCTGGTCTATTAGAAATTATCAGATCCAGTAACGCATTCCCCCTAGTTGGTTCCCTTTAAAGCATGTAAGGGATATGATCAGAGAAATTATGACACTGCTAATAGCAAAAATGCAGCAACAATAAGGCAGGGGTCACACTTGTCTTTCAGTTTCTACACTTTTCAGAAAACTGAAAGACAAGTGTGACCTCTACCTTACAACAGCTAATGTAATTTATAGAGAAAACTGACAAATTGCGCAAGATGTCAGTTTTTTTTCTGCATGCAAAATCTGCATTCAAGTGTGACCTAGCTCATTGATTAACATGAGTTCTCAGTTAAAAACAGTTTTTCTGTGCAGAAAACGCGCACGAAAGCCGACAAGTGTGACCCCTGCCTAAAAGTCTGGGATTGAGGTGCTTGTCCTGGTGCTAGTGAGGTGCTGATGGAACTTTTGTCAGCAAGACAATAAAAGCTCTTACTTTACAAGTACTAGGTGACAATTTCTAGAAATAAATAATTATTAAATTTGTTGAAATTACCTCTTGCATCTGTTCAACAACCATAATTAGTATAGATAGTAATGAATCATTTGGGACGTACTGCTTACGGGAATAAAAATAAAAATAAAAATGTATTATTGCGTGAATGAAGCCATAATTATATAAAAAGAAGGAATATTTAAACAGCAGGCATTCATTGCTAAAATTCACCATATTGAAATTCTGCTGATCTCTTCACAAGCAGTTTGTGATGTTAGCATTGATTTTACCTTGTTAATTGCAGTATTTATACAGCCAGCCATGGTTATGTCATAAAATGTCACACCCCAATATATGCCAATATATGTGACTAGTATGATTTATTTTTTTTTTTTTCTGTATCTAAGAAAATGTTATTTAGTTAAGGCATAGCTAAGGAACCATATTGTAGAATATGTAATAAAACAATGACATAAATCTAGGAAAGACAAATGTTGTCAAACAAATTTACATCATTTTTATGAAGACGTTTGTAGATATTTAAATAGAGGAGGGGCTGTAGATACAATATAATATCTTGAAACTTTGAAAGATCATGTGAAACAGTTGCACAGGGATGCTTAGTGAAGTGTGGTCCGGTGTTGGTCGAGGAGCAGAAATGCAGTCATCAAACCAACAAACATTGATTTCGGTGATACCTTTATTCAGATGCTGAGGAAGAAACGTAACATTTGGAAGCAGATTAATAAAACCATGTACAGTCATTAAAGGTATCACCGGAATAAACACGGATGCTTAATGTATTAGATAAGGTCTGTTGTGTTATATAACTCACTCTAAATGGGCAGAATGGTAGCTTAACCACCCTGGCGTTCTATTAAGATCGCCAGGGCGGCTGCGGGAGGGTTTTTTTTAAATTAAAAAAAAACTATTTCATGCAGCCAACTGAAAGTTGGCTGCATGAAAGCCCACTAGATGGCGCTCCGGAGGCGTTCTTCTGATCGCCTCCGGCGGCCAAAAGTAACACGGAAGGCCGCAATGAGCGGCCTTCCGTGTTTTGCTTACTTCGTCGCCATGGCGACGAGCGGAGTGACGTCATGGATGTCAGCTGACGTCCTGACGTCTGCCGCCTCCGATCCAGCCCTTAGCGCTGGCCGGAACTATTTGTTCCGGCTGCGCAGGGCTCAGGCGGCTGGGGGGACCCTCTTTCGCCGCTGCTCGCGGCGGATCGCCGCAGAGCGGCGGCGATCAGGCAGCACACGCGGCTGGCAAAGTGCCGGCTGCGTGTGCTGCACTTTATTTGAACAAAATCGGCCCAGCAGGGCCTGAACGGCACCCTCTGGCGGTACTGGACGAGCTGAGCTCGTCCATACCGCTAAGGTGGTTAAAGAAGATTTTTACTGAGTTTTGATATCTTTTTTATTTTTTTACTCTGGTTGGCTCATTACTGACTGTGGCATACCACAAGGTTTGTTTTGGGGCTCAGTACCTTTAAAAAAAAATAATACTAACTGAATTATTACATGAAAAAAAAGCACACAATTTTGATAAATGGAAAGTACTGTGCATAGTGAGCTAAAGACTTTTAAAGTTTAGGAGGAATTAAATTAAATGTTTTCCAAATCAAAAGGATTTAAGTGTGTTTGTAGATTATAGGCTCAAAGGCAACATCAGGTGAAAACAAACTGATGAGATAAACAATTGCATCTATCCTCCTTCTCCTAAAAAATGACTTTTTTTTTTATTATTTTTTATTTTTTAATCTACTTTTTATGTCTTTACTGTTTCATTGTTTATGCTCAATGACACATGCATTGAAGTACGCCAGAGCTAAAATCTATGAGCTAATGACCCCTTTTTTCTGCTTTTAGAAGCCATTTTCTGCCGCCAGGAAAGTGTTTCATGGCTGTAATTCCTTATCAATGACGGTTACGCAATTGTCTGATCCGGTCCTGACCTGAGAAGCTGTCACTTGCATATCTGATTTTTAACTCTTTTATGCAAAGAAAGAAAAAAACAAGAAACACAGCTTAGACATTTGTGTGCTTGGCACTGTACATACACGTGTCTATCTCATCATGTCGCATGTCACCTCGTGTATCCTTCAATTCTAGCATGCAATTCTTATCTGCAGCATCCAAAGCTGGGAATGTTCTGACTTTTATTTTTTGCGAGATTAATGTGTAGGATATGTCAAGTAAGCACATTTTTTTCTAGGGAAGTCTGGGGGCAGAGGATAACAGTATGTGTAGCTAATAAGGATGAGCTAACGTCTGTTTCATGGATAAAGGAGTTTTCATAATCCATAGAAAAAAACCCAAAAAGAAAATTTGAAAAATGGATAGAAGAGGTAGGAATTACTTTGGTGCTGACACAAGGAATTGGGAAAACAATGCTGTTTTCAGATCAGTTTTTTATTTTGACAAATTTTCTCCCTCTGTACAATTAACATTTTCCCAATAGCTAAACGTAACCTCTATTTTTACATTAAAATATTTTTTCCTTCTTACAACAGAAGGTATTTGCATGACAAAGTAACTTCCTGTAAGACTTGTACATGTCAACTGGTCCCTGTGCTCACCTCCATATTCAATAGATTCCTAGCCGGAAAGAAAATTTCCCACCTGCTGCAAAAAAATTGTGAGGTATCTAAAATGTATTTTTTAGGAGGAGGATAGCTACAATTGTTTATCTCATCAGTTTATTTTCATCTCATGTTTATCATTCCAGTCCCCAAAATGCTAGGGAACACAGACCACAATAACTTCCACGATTTCTCAAAGACTGGTCTAAGACTGGACCCATCTAAAACATTCTACAAACACCCACCTTGACCCAGTCCAGTTCCCCAATTCCCATTATTACTTTACAGGAAGGACTTAGAATTGTAAAAAAGAGGAACTGGAATGCAATCTTGTGGTACAAAAACTTCTTTAGAAAAACTTTATTAACACATAGTGAAAAAGTATAAAAACGAATTCTTCAATTCCACAATATCAGTCTTCATACAATCAACGGTATATCAGAACACCTATAACTGGGACTGACAATATTTTGGCTTGGCTTTGATGATTAGCTTTACCCTTTAGTAGGCGTGTATTTTAAAGGCGGCAATGACACATGTTCGTTTCGGGCTCTTTTTTACACAATATATGTGCCCTTCATCAGGCGGTAATACACAACTCTAGAGAAATAGACAATAAAAAATACATTAAAATCACAATATTATTAAAGGCATAACACAAAAGAAGTCTCTAGTCCAGAAAAACAAAAACTGAACAAAGTGACTGATTATTGTATTGCACCAGGTTCAATTGAATTCTTATGAACCAACATACCGAGCCATGTGTTAAAGTATAGAAAAGAGAAAGCATCAAATATCAACAAAGAGGCTCCCCACCAAAAGGTTGGAACAAGAAGAAGTATCTAAACAGCTTTCCACCAAAGGTAGAAAAAAAGAGAGAAAACAGAGGGAAAGATTCCTTCATACTCGGAAAGGGTCATGTATCCTGGACTAGTAAATATCAGTCCATACAAGCCATATACATGCCCACGAGTGTGTTGCCCAGAAGAGAGTGAATAGAATCCTTAAAGAGACTCCGTAACAAAAATTGCATCCTGTTTTTTATCATCCTACAAGTTTCAAAAAGCTATTCTAATGTGTTCTGGCTTACTGCAACACTTTCTGCTATCACAGTCTCTGTAATAAATCAATGTATCTTTCCCCTGTCAGACTTGTCGGCCTGTGTCTGGAAGGCTGCCAAGTTCTTCAGTGTTGTGGTTCTGCTATGAACTTCCAGGCCCCTCTATGCACACTGCCTGTGTGTTATTTAGGATGAGAGCAGCTTCTCTCTTCTCTCTTATCTTTTACAAGCTGGATAAATCGCCCTCTGAGCTGGATGGGCTTTCACATACTGAAGAATTACAGACAAGGGCAAAGCTGTTTGCAGGAAGAAACAAGCAGCCTGAAACTTCAGTGCATGAGAACAGGGGGAAAGAAACACACAAATGATCTCTTGAGATTCAAAAGGAAGGCTGTATACAGCCTGCTTGTGTATGGATGTATTTTCTATGTGTGGACATACTGTACATCAACCTACTTCCTGTTTTGGTGGCCATTTTGTTTGTTTATAAACAAACTTTTTAAAACTGTTTTTAACCACTTTTAATGCGGCGAGGAGCGGCGAAATTGTGACAGAGGGTAATAGGAGATGTCCCCTAACGCACTGGTATGTTTACTTTTGTGCGATTTTAACAATACAGATTCTCTTTAAGAGTGTAAAAAAGAAACACTAAAATTCCCAAGAATAAGTCTATACAGAACAGCAGCACAAACTTGCAAAGCTCAACTAAGAAATATGTGTGCCAAGTACACGTAAATAAAAATAGAACAGGCATCTGCACCCACCAGATGCACTTCAGGTCCTAGAAAAAAAATGTATATAAAAGAAATACATTAGCCCATACGGAGTAAAGAGTGTGTGCCCCATCATATAGCGCCCAGGGACACATAACAGCATAGGCTCTATACAGAAAAAAAAATTGCCTCATACAGTATATATCAAATAAATAAATCACCAGCGTCACTACATGAAGTAGAATTATTACCATCTTAACTCCCCCATAAATATACTGAAGGTTCTCCTGAGAAAAAAAGGTATATACTTACTCGTCCAGGGCGTAGTACAAAAGACGCTGCTATGCTGCAATTCCTGTCAGAAATGGCATATAGCGCTGTTTAAGTATCCCTCTCGGCGTCCTGAGAGTGACTCTGCGCATGCGTAAAATGACGTCCAACAGATGTATGTAGCGTAACCACGCTGAGATGCATGGTCATCTACCCGGAGATAACAAAGGCGCGGGTGTGCGCCAATCAGAATGGAATACAAAGAGGAAAAAACCGTAACCATGCTGGAGCACATGGTCCCGCACCCGGAAGTAACAGCGGTGCTGGGATACACCAATGAGAGAGGGACCTAAAGGAAAGTGGAAGGAACATATAACGATGGCTTCAGGTCACATCTAATCTGGTCAAAGATGGTATAAAGACCAGAGGGAAACTAATCAAAGGCAGTCAAAGGGCATCAAATAGCAGCACCACAAAAAGCAGGAAGTACTCCACATGGGGGATCAAACAGGAAGCAAAATTGTGAGAGAACGCGGAAAAGCCGCCGCGTGTGCTACTGAGGAGGCGGCTGATTCCGCGTCCAATGTGGCGGTTTGCACGCGGAAGCGTGTGTCTAGTAGCAGGGCAGAACGCGGAAAAGCCGCCGCATGCAACAACAGTAAGGCGGCTGGTTCCGCGTCCAGCGCAGCGGTTTGCATGCGGCAGCGTGTGTCTGGTGTGGCTGAGTCTGTTAGTGCACACAGGCTTAGGAATACACGCGCGTGCTGAGAGGCAGAATTCTTATACTGGGCAGAGAGAGTCAGCTGATCACGCCGATCAGCTGACTCCAGAGCAGGATACTATTGGTTGATCAATTAGGGGTGGTGCTGGAGAGCACTACTCCATATATAGTTACTGCTGGCCAGTTGCAAGTTGTCTGCCGTTGCGAACACTACGTGGAAGCACTCAGACCTTAGTCAGATCCAACAGTGTGTTTGAACCAGGTGGACCTGGGAATTCACACTGAGCCAGATTACTTATACTGTTATTTTGTTTATGCTTAGGCTAGTTCCAGGGTGTAGAGACCATGGACCTCACACCCAGACTAGGGAACTGTATTATCATTTGTGTTATATTCCAGACTAGTTCCAGGGTGCTGAGACCACGGACCTCGCACCCAAGACTAGGGAACTGTATTTGTGTTATACTCCAGACTAGTTCCAGGGTGCTGAGACCACGGACCTCACACCCAAGACTAGGGAACTTGTATTATCATTCTGTTATACTTCAGACTAGTTCCAGGGTGTAGAGACCACGGACCTCACACCCAGACTAGGCATTGTTTGATATCTGTTATGACTTATTGCTTTCCTGACTATCCCTCTGATCTCTGATTCGGTACCTCGCATATCTGATATTCCGTTGCCAAACACTGCTTGCCCTGGATACTGAATCAGCCTTCTGTCTTTGTACTTTATCTGTCCGTGTGTTACCAACCAGGCGTGCCCGACCTCGAGAGCTATCTCTCCTCTTTAGAGATAGTCTCCAGATCATATAGTGACATCCACCTTCAGGTGTCACTCACTTTCTGGTCCTTCCTATCTCCAGCCTGACTCCACCCCTTGGAGAGTCTCAGGCTGCTGGAAGGTTCCTGTGTCCTCAAGTGCAGTATTCCTTTACTGCCTATGATCACCTGCTCCACAGGTGCATTACTCAAAGTACTACTGTTACACCAAACACTCACATACCTATAGGTGTCCAGAGGTTAGCAATATATCTGTATTATCGGTGATTCTGCAGATCATCAATAATCAGGTATATATCTGCATTCTTGGTGATACTGCAGATCACCAATAATCAGATTCTCTCTGCGTGCTGATACCAATCGTTACAAAAATTACAGTAAATATACACAATAACAAAACCAACCAGGAAATACCTGGTGGCAAATGTTGTGACCATGTGGGACGCAAGAAATAAAAATACAAAAGCCCAATACTAACAGGAACAACACAGCCCTGGATGGATCCCAATTATAAATAAAGAAGAAAAAAATATAAGGAAAGAAAATACCATAGGGTCCATCCAGGGCTGCAACGCCCATAGGGGTAATAGTGAGTATACCTAAATTAAGCAATCCCCGGGCACCAAACAATCAGGCACACAACAAAGAAAAATTACCACATATTGAGCCATGCAGTTATGTAGCTACGTCTTTCCCTAGACAAATCCATTTCCTAAAGAGAACAAGAAAAGAGAAGAATAAGAAAAGTAATCAATAATAATGCAAAACTTCAAATGGACACCTAGTTAAGATCTATGATCAATATTCGATTCAACCTATTGGGGCCTATAGTCAATGTTCAATCGAGCCGGGACAACTGTTTGTCGAAATCTAATCCAGCGGGCCTCCTTATGTAGCAGAATGGACTCCCTATCACCTCCCTGGTGGGGGGGGGGGATGTACAATGTCAAAACACAGAATCTCAATTGGTTTCCTGCGTGGCCCATTTCTACAAAATGCTGGGCAACAGGGGAATCTTTTTGGGAGGGATCAAGACCCCGCCTGATTGCTATATTGATTTTAGACTTATGTTCAATAATCCGTTCTTTAACTGCCCTAGTCGTCTCCCCAATATACATCTTGCCACAGGGGCAATTAATGTCATATACAACAAAGCCTGTGTCACATGTGGCATAATGCATAAGTTTTACAGGGAACCCCTTCATTGGGTGGTTAATACTTTTCCCTTTGAGTACCAACTGGCAGCAAGAGCAGTGTAGACAAGGAAAGGTTCCCTTCCGCAACGGAGCTAGTTGTTTTTGTCGATTACCTCCTGTGGATCCAACATCAGCCTTAATTAAATGGTCCCAGATGGATTGTGCTCTCTTATAGGCTACCATGGGAGCTTGTCTAAAAGATGGAATTTCTGCACTCATAGAACGCAGAATAGGCCAGTGCCATTTGACCACCCTCGCCAATTCAGAGGACAAGGTGTTAAACGATGTTGCCAGGATCATACGATCCTTATTTTTATCACCCGAATTTTTCCCGGGTTTCAATAGATCTATTCTGTCACGTTTCATCACATCCCTTTTGATACGTTCCACCAGGGTTGCTCGTAAACTACGCTAGTGCGAATCTATGCATCGTAGTTCGCAACTACGCATCGTAGTTCATAGGCGAAGTTTAAAAACTTTGCATACCTATTTCCGCGTAGTCATAGTCCTGCTATGCGAATCTTCCCCCAGCTACCCGTAGTTGACGTATGTATTGCGAAGTCAACTACGCGTGCGGTAACTGCGTCTATATGGGTCATTGCGCATGCGCAGAAATATTATTGCCTTTCTATGCGTATACAATTCCACATTAGATGGTGATATGTATGCATATTTTAGTTGAATCAAGCGCATAGTTAGCAGATTATTGCGGACATTTTTCCGCATAAGGGCATAAGCGTCCGCATCAACTACGCTACGCACTACATGAGGCTTCCATATTTTAACACGTAGTCTACGAAATGCAAACGTAGCGAAGTTACTGGTTTCATAGCCGTAGTTTGCAAAGCGTACTCGCGGAAAACTACACGTAGTTCCAGCGTAGCGAAGTTGGCTGACTACGACCATCGCGTTCCACCAATTTCTTTGGATAATGTCGGCCAACAAACCTTTAATGCCATTCCAGACAAACGCATTTCGATCTGTTGATCGTCGCTAACAATGCGACGTACATGCATGAGTTGTGATCTGGGAAGAGACTCCCCTAGACTTCTAGGGCGAAAACTATTAAAGTCCAAAAGGGTATTGCGATCCGTTGGCTTGGAGTATAGGTCAAATGACAACAACTGGCCTCTCCTGCAAACATTCACGTCAATAAAAGCAATGTTAGAGGTTTCTGCATTAAACGTAAATTTAAGTGCAGGTGAGGCTCCCTGTAATCTTTCATAAAAGAGATCGAAGTTTGACCTGGGTCCCGACCAAATCAGAAAAATGTCGTCGATATAACGGCGCCAGACACATGCATATATACTGGGGCTTCATTTCAACCCATAGAAGAACCTTGCAGTTGGAGATAAAAAGTGTCCTGAAACAAGAAAAAGTTTCTCTCTAATACTAGTTCGAGAAGTGACATAATAAATTCTGTATGGAACCCATTAACCGATAGATCACCCAACAACGATTTTTGAACTGCAGCTTTACCCTCCGTATGTGGGATGCAAGTGTAGAGTGATTCAATGTCCAGTGTGATCAAAAGACAATCCTCATGGGGTAAAATTAGCTCACTCATTTGTTTAATGAAATCGGATGTATCCCTAATGTAGGACCTCTGGCGGAGCATATATTTTCTAAGTACTTTGTCTAGAAAAATAGAAGTGTGGCTAAAAATGGAATCACATCCTGCCACAATCGGTCTTCATGGTGGCCGATTAGTCCAGTTCCCATACAGGGCAAACAGGTCTATAGATGATGCCATTAATCTAGTGCACATCATGGAACACCTAGACAGACCTGGCACCTATACCAGGTTTCTCTTTCTAGCCTTCAAAACCATCTGCCCACACATACTGCACCACAATCTGATATTCAACACCTCCCTATGCATGTGGATCATGGACTTCCTCACAACAGGTCTCCTCTCAAGCAATAACCACCAGTACAGGTGCTCCCCAGGGGTGTGTACTGTCTCTGATCCTGTTCTCCCTGTACACAAACAACTGCACCTCATCAGTCAACTCTGTCAATGCATCACCATTATCAACAATCTCATATGGACTAAGAACATCTCCACCTCTACCACCCAGTCAGTTGGGTGCAGGATGAGCCGTATTATGGCTCACCCTGCTGCCTCTGAAATTCCAGGTGGCTTTAAATACTATTGCCCCCTCCGCAGAGATGACCCCAGCTAGCACTACTTCAATCTTATCCCATTAGGCCACCGCTTCAGAACCATACCCACCAAAACTTTTAGGCACTTCCTCCAAGCTGTCCATCTCCGAAACTCAAACCCTTCATCCAAACAAAATCCCTAACTTTCTACACCCATCCTGACCTCTCTCCCTGCATATCATGCATCCCCAATCCGATGTTTGATATTGTAAACAATGTCTGTAGTTGTGTACGTTAGTCTTTGTCTGACAAATCGCACTGCTGCCAATGTCTGTGTGTACCATAAGCAATTCCTGGTGCAGCACCTCTCATACTTGGTGAATCAAACTGATTCTAATTTAGCTGAGCAACTGCATTTTCCCATGATGCTTCACTCTCGAACATGAAAATCCTCCCTTTATACTCCTGAAAGTCAAGCTGTACATCCAGAACCGCTGGTGTATAGTGAGTCTAGTAAATTTTGCACACATCAATCCAACATGCATACAGCCTGTTTGGACTTTTTTGTCCTTATCCTTATATGCATGGTAAAGATTGATATGGCTTTATGGGATAGGGCTTGGACCAGTACTAAGAAATACACAGGCAGCTTATGGTGATCCAGAACCACTAAGAAAGTATGAAGGGCTAGAAGAGACCAAAAAAGCCCTCTATTAAAAAAAGCAATGGTAAATGTAATTTTGCCTTCTTAGAACAAAAGGTATTTGCAATAATTCAGCTATAAGTGAAAATAACTTCTGCTTTAAAGAGAACCCGAGGTGGGTTTGAAGAATATTATCTGCATACAGAGGCTGGATCTGCCTATACAGCCCAGCCTTTGTTGCTATCCCAAACCCCCCTAAGGTCCCCCTGCACTCTGCAATCCCTCATAAATCACAGCCACGTTGCTGACAAACAGCTTGTCAGAGCTGGCTGTGTTTATCACTATAGAGTCAGTCTGCTGCTCTCCCCGCCTCCTGCAGAACTCCAGTCCCCGCCTGCATCTCTTCCCTCCCTGCTGATTGGGGGGCAGGGACCGGAGCTATGCAGGAGGCGGGGGAGCAGCTGAGACTGACACCACAGATGTAAACACAGCCTCACAGCACGGCTGTGATTTATGAGGGATTGCAGAGTGCAGGGGGACCTTAGTGGGGTTTTGGATAGCAACAGAGGCTGGGCTGTATAGGCAGATCCAGCCTCTGTATGCAGATAACATTCTTTAAACACACCTCGGGTTCTCTTTAAGAAGGAAAAATTACTAGCAAAAAAAGCAGAATACTAGTGCCTCCGCTGGTTATTTCCAGTGCTTTTCAAAGTGGAACTTGTATATAATGTAAATGATTTAAACAACATGAATGTCTATAAAAGTATAAAGATTATTGATTTGGTGAGCTGATCTCTAAAAAAAACTTTTATTGCTAGTTACTGAAGGCTCAATTTATTCAGAAACCAATATATTTTCTTAGAATTTTTACTTTGATCGGGGTTACTAAATGTTTGCTTTATTTTATTACTATAACACCTAGAAGAAATTGGCTTGGCTTTTACATTGAGACAATACTTTGGAGTTGATTCACTAAACCATGCAATGACAAATAGCACTCCTTATCAGAGATAGCACTCTTTATCAGAGATTGCTCTCTTTGGGCTTAAGTGTGCTAACACATACAGTGCAGACCAAAAAGTGTGAAACAACTGAAAATATGTCATATTCTAGGTTCTTTAAAGTAGCCACCTTTTGCTTTGATTACTGCTTTGCACAGTCTTGGCATTCTATTGATGAGCTTTAAGAGGTAGTCACCTGAAATGGTCTTCCAACAGTATTGAAGGAGTTCCCAGAGATGCTTAGCACTTATTGGCCCTTTTGCCTTCACTCTGAGGTCCAGCTCATCCCAAATCATCTCGATTGGGTTCAGGTCTGGTGACTGTGGAGGACAGGTCATCTGGCGCAGCACCCCATGACTCTCCATCCTGGTGAAATAGCCCTTACACAGCCTGGAGGGGTGTTTGGGGTCATTGCCCTGTTAAAATATAAATGATGGTCCAACTAAACGCAAACCGCATGGAATAGCATGCCACTCTCTGGTTTTTGAGACTGCACTTGGGGACACTTTCAAAGTTTTCCCAATTTTTCAGACTGACTGACCTTCATTTCTTAAAGTAATGATGGCCACTCGTTTTTCTTTACTTAGCTGCTTTTTTCTTGCCATAATACAAATTCTAACAGTCTATTCAGTTGGACTATCAGCTGTGTATCCACCTGACTTCTCCACGACGCAACTGATGGTCCCAACCCCATTTATAAGGCAAGAAATCCCACTTATTAAACCTGACAGGACACACCTGTGAAGTGAAAACCATTTCAGGTGACTACCTCTTGAAGCTCATCAAGAGAATCCCAAGAGTGTGCAAAGCAGTAATCAAAGCAAAAGGAGGCTATTTTGAAGAACCTAGAATATGACATATTTTCAGTTGTTTCACACTTTTTGGTTATGTACTATACTTCCACATGTGTTCCATAGTTTGGATGCCTCCAGTGTGAATCTACAATGTTTATAGTCATGAAAATAAAGAAAACTCTTTGAATGAGAAGGTGTGTCCAAACTTTTGGTCTGTACTGTAGCACGGGCGTGCTATGCAGTTAGCACTCCATGTGACGCGCACAAAGGTTTGCACGCTCAAAGGCTTACATCTGCGTGCTAACAGAGGGTTTCGAGTGAACGTGTGATAGCGTGCGCAAACCTCTGTTAGCATGAGGGCGTAAGCCTTTACGAGCGCAAATCTTCATATGCGTCACATGGCATGCTAACTGCATAGCACGGCCATGCTATGTGTTAGCACACTTTAGTGAATCAAGCCCATTATCAGAGATAGCACGCCTTATCAAAGTTAACATGCCTTATCAGAGTAGTATAGCGAGCACTACAAACCCGCAGGGGATCAGGGCAGGACCAGTGCCATTGCCAATTAGCAGGCATAAGTTCGTAGCACTCGTTACGTTACTCTGATAAGGCGTGTTAACGTTGATAAGATGCGATATCTCTGATACAGAGTGCTATTTCTGATAAAGAGTGCTATCTCTGATAAGGAGTGCTATTTGTCACAGCACGGTTTAGTGGATCAACCCCACTGTCTTGGCAATATCCCTGCTGCTCAACATTTCACTTATATATATTAAAGTGAAGTGAATTTAAGTGAAATGTTGTATAATTTTTTTTCTTCCACAGAATGGCTTTAAAAAATGATACGAATGTAAAACAGTTTATCCTACTGGGACTTTCCAGTGTCCCTTATGTACAAAACATACTTTTTTTGGTCTTTCTGATCATGTACTTGTTCATTTTACTTGCAAATTCTCTTCTTATCCTGGCTGCCATCGTGGGCAGCAATCTTCACACCCCAATGTATTTTTTTCTTACAAATCTATCCTTTGTGGACATCTGCTTTTCATCCTCAACTATCCCAAGGATGCTGAGAGATCTGTTATCAGCTAAGAAAACTATTTCACTTGAAGAATGTTTTGCACAAATGTATATATCTGTTTCATTGGGAGTGACAGAATGTCTACTTTTAGTCGTAATGGCCTATGATCGTTATGTTGCAATTTGCTTTCCCTTACAATATACTACAATTATTAACGCAACTGTGTGTAGCAAAATAGTTACAGGAGTGTGGCTCTGTGGGTTTGTATTGCCTTTTTTTGCAGTCATATTTCTGTGGAGTCAAGATCTCTGCGGACGTAATACAATTAACCATTTTATGTGTGAGGTGCCAGAAATCTTATCATTAGGATGTGGAGACGTGATATTTGGCGAAGCCTTCATTTTTGTGCAGGGCTTATTCATTTTAATTTCACCGGTTTTTTTCATTATCATAACATACATTAAAATAATAAGAACCATCTTAAAAATAACTACATCAGCAGGAAGAAGATCAGCCTTTTCAACTTGTGGATCCCATGTAATTGTTGTGACTTTATTTTATGGTTCTGCTATGGCTACTTATATGAAACCTCAATCCGAGTCATCTAAGAAAGACAAATATTTTGCAATCTTTTATGTTATAGGCACACCATTACTGAATCCGCTGGTTTATACCCTGAGAAATAAGGAAGTGAAATCAGCGCTGAAACTTTGTTGGCTGAAGCACCAGAAGATGGACCACTGAACAATGCAGCAGCCTCGTAAAATCTAAACTCAGCTCTCATACTCATAGCATCTGAAGACCACTGGCAAATACCGTAGCTCAGTACAAGTTGTAGAGGAATTTACGTATTTAAGATTTATGATGTTTAAATATACCATCAAATGTCTTGCCAAGAATTTATATCCCTTCCTAAAACTGATTAAAGCAACATGTTAGCAAGAAGCAAGACACCTTTAGAATTAATTTGGTAAAACTGGTGGGCTTCATTTACAGTGGCATGTTGCGGTGAATAGCTTGCAAAAATAGGAACGCAATGCAACTAAGGTAAGAAGTTCCACTGTGCATTGTGCCTGATGAGCAACCCATACAGTAAAGCATACAGTGCAAACAAAGTATGATTCACTGCTAAGGTTAATGAGCATATACCATGCTGCACAAATTTGTGTTATGCTGATGGGTTCCACTGCACTGCTAATGGTCCCATTTGAATGTTTCATTACAAAATCATTTCATAATGTTAGTAATGCAATGCCTGTGTCCAATACAATGTACCACAATTCCCCCTGGGGACGTAGCCTAAATATTTCTTTATCCTTTTGACTGCTGTGCACGAGCATCTTGTTTGAGATAATGCGCAGTGGTGCCACAGCTGGGTTTACTTGGAATCCTGTGGTCATTCACAGCATTCTTTGAGGGCACATGATCAAGCCGTCTGACTGCTAATGGTCTAGGAACTATCAGCATGGCCAGGTTTCAGGCAAGGCCACACAAGCCATGGCCTAGGGCACCAGGAAGAAAGGGGCGGGCTTTGGGCTGGCACACTCATGCAGTCAAACTGCCAAACATGTGAACTGCAGAAGTCAGGGAAGCAAATGTGGGCAGCGTATTGCCTGTGGCCTGAGCTGTCACTCATTATCCCAGTCGGCCGCTCTTCAAGTCCGACTCCGCCCTCCACCCAGATCCAACCTATCCAAGCAAAAAGCATCGATTTGGCCCATAAATGGAATGAAAATCTTAACCATTCCAATCATTTCAGATGTAATCAATCCACAAAACAGATTGATAAAACGGTTGAGAAATTGATAATTTGCAGTTGATTGGCACCATCAACACTGTTGAACCAATCGGTAAGGTTGATTGTCTAGCAAAATTGCCCTGTTGATGAGAATCTTTATAATATATTAATTACTGGGACCATAAAAGTGTGTCTGTGGTAGGTAGTTTGATGGTGATAGTGGTCTTGGGCGGTAAAAAGTATAAATCCAGCCCTGACTATAAACAGAAGTCCTCTGCTATCTGCAGGCACTGCCCCTAGTGACAACTGACCAGAAATACACCATTGCAACAGTGGACTAGTAGTAATAGTACAGGGTGGTGCAAAAAAAGTCCCGCACAAGTCTCTTCTGGTGCAAGTATACAAACAGATGTCAGCTGGGCCATCCCTGTGTGTGAGATACTTGAACTGTGCTGTGTGTGCTACCCGAGTTCATCGAAAGCTGAGTCACCGGCATCTGTTGTCATTATGGGTCATGCTCTCATATGGCAAATTGAGGCAGCAATGGCTTCTATAAACCTGAGAATCACACACATTACAGATCCAGTAACAGGCACACATGGAAAGGACACCTGGAATCTGTCTATATACTTGTGCTTGTGGCAAGCAATTGTGCTGTTTTTTCCTGAGCCACCTTGTATTAGCAGTATTCTCTCTGGACAAATTCTTTCTCACCAGGGATAAGCAAGATCAATTTCACAAAACGTGACATTTCCCTGAGTGGGAAGGGAGGGAAGGGTTGGGGGATTAAATCACCTAAGCCACTGCCTCTCACCAGTGTCCTCCATACCTCTATCCATCTTCCCAATACTTCTGCCTTGACAGTTCCGGTTTAGAGGGTGCAAGTATTGGGAAGGTGGAGAGTGGCATGGAGTGCATTGGTAAAAGGTGGTGACTTCGGTTTGTTTACCCCCTTTGCCCTCCAGCCAGGGATGCTCGGATACCCCTTTTTAAAATCCGAGTGGATCCAGATCCGGATAGCTAGAAATCCAGATCCGGATCGGATATCCGAATCTGAACGTTCCGGTATCCGCATAGAATCGGATATCTGAACCCATTATCCGGGGAAATCCAAATTAATTCAGATATCCGAGTAATTGATGCATGTAGCATCATGGTTTTTTTTAAAGAGAAACACTAATTGATTATGTGGGAAGTTAAAATACAAAAAAAAAATGGCTGTAAATTAACATTAGGACTAGGTTCCAGACAGCGGTCGTGCAGCCCACATTGTGTTCAAAGTCCAACCGCACAACTGGGACATGACAGTTTTCATCCCAGACACCTCAAAAAATTACACAGCAATTGTGTTTTGGGTTAAATATAGGTGGTATCAACATCAGTGGCCTGTGGCACCGTGGCGGTGGGAGCAGCACAGGCAGCAGGAGCAGGGCAATGCAGCAGCAGCAGGTGTAACATGTGCCAGGAGCATGCCGGAGATTGTACCGTGTCCGTGGCACATAGAGTTGGTACCACGGCTGTAAAAAAATTGTGAAACAGGCTTAGTTAGTAATAGTTAACAATCAGGAGGACCCAGGATGGAGGTTGTGGTTGTAAAGGGTGGTAAGGCCGGCATAGTGATTCCCAGCCACTTCATGTCCCCCTCTTGCCAACAACAGGGAAAGACTCGCCCAACAGGGTCTGGCGGCGCTTTTTGCTTGCACGGGAAGTGAAGGAGGAAGCAGAGGAGGCCACTAAGGACTGGCTACCTGAACAGGCCTCAGTGTCGGCAGGCGTGGCAGAGGAGGTTCTGGTGCTCTGAGTCTGACCACTGCCAGCGCCAGCTTGCTTCAGCCTCCTGAACTCCTCATGCTCAACAAAATGTTTTTTGGACAGATGGGTGATGAAGCTGGAGGTGCCATAGTTGGAGGGGTTACAACCTCTGCTCAGCTTCACATGGCACACATTGCATGTGGCAAACTTGCTGTCCACTGAGGGCAGTGTGAAAAACCGCCAGATTGGGGAGGTGAAGATTCCCCTGCGGCCTGAATGGGATGCTGCTGCTTTTCTCCCTGTGGCGGTTGGGGGTTGAGTGGTGCGGCTGGTGGTACTAGTGCCAGAAGATGAAGCAGCAGGCCGTGGGTCCCACATTCCATGGCCACTGCTGCTCCTGCCACTGTCTGCAATGCTAATCCTCTGTGCCAAACCCATTGACGCATCCTCCTCCTCAGAGTCAGAGCTGACATCCAATCCTGTGGATGGTAGTCACGGTCCTTCATCTCATCATCATCATCATACTTCCCCTCTTCAAACAACTGCTGCTGGGATGATGACCCCCCCAAACTCCTCTTCTGCTGCCACATGCAAGGAACCCCCCAACAACCACCATCTGCATCTGTGACTCCTCAACATAGCCCAATGCGCCCAGAATATCCTGCTCAAACTCTCTGCAGGTAACAGCCCTGATTTCAATCGAGGCACCTAGAGTGAAAAGCTCGCTCAGTGAGGGTAGGCTGTCAGCTGGGGTCGGCGTGATGACAGAGTCCCCAGGAACTGCTGGGCGGCTGCTGCTGCTCCTGAGAACAGGAGTGCTGGTGGGGGTGGAGGTCTCAGTTGTAGAGCTGGTGGTGGCCTGCTCATCCACCATCAGCTGGAAAATGGCTGCTACATGCTGCTGCGTCTCTGCAGCATGACTACCCCTAACAGCTGGATGGCCAGCGGCTAGCAGCGGAATGGACACTGATGCGGCAGAACTGCTGACAGTGGCTGCAATGCTGCTCCCTCTCCTCTTGGCCTTGCTGACCCTCTGCCGGCTGCCAGTGCCAGCAAACATAGTACCACTTACATGTGTGATGATGTCACCAGATGGATGTGGGGTACTTGGACATTATTAAAATTGGGGTTGGACTTTAACCACAATCAGCTTAGAGTGACAGACAGAAGAGTACAAGACAGTTCACACTAACGATCTATCTGTCACACTGACACTCAGCAGCACTGCAGTAATCTGTAGTAAGCTAACACAGTACTACTCTAACAACTTCTAGCACTGTAGTACTAACTACTAGTACTACACAATAACACAGTAATCCTATTCCATAACCTATACTGTAGTTAACCTGCCTGGCGTTCTATTAAGATCGCCAAGGAGGCTGCGGGAGGGGTTTTTTTTAATAAAAAAAAAACTATTTCATACAGCCAACTGAAAGTTGGCTGCATGAAAGCCCACTAGAGGGCGCTCCGGAGGCGTTCTTCTGATCGCCTCCGGCGGCCAGAAGTAACACGGAAGGCCGCAATGAGCGGCCTTCCGTGTTCGCTTACCTCGTCGCCATGGCGATGAGAGGAGTGACATCATGGACGTCAGCCGACGTCCTGACGTCAGCCGCCTCCGATCCAGCCCTTAGCGCTGGCCGGAACTTTTTGTTCCGGCTACGCTGGGCTCAGGCGGCTGGGGGGACCCTCTGGGGGGACCCTGGCAAAGTGCCGGCTGCGTGTGCTGCTTTTTATTTCAGCCAAATCGGCCCAGCAGGGCCTGAGCGGCAGGCTCCGGCGGTACTGGACGAGCTGAGCTTGTCCAGACCGCTCAGCAGGTTAAGGCTAATAGCAGGCCAGCAGCAGGCAATGGCCTGCACACACACAGGACCTATAGCAGCTGCTGCAGCACAGAGTCTGACAGTCACACTAACTAAAATCAAAATACAAGCTAGCTAACTAAAAAACAATAAAATAGAGGTATAGTACGGGTGTTTATGTGCAAAAATGCTACAGTAGTACAGCAGTTGCTTAGCCAACAGCACTGCAGATGTCTCTCAGTGAGCAGTCACAGCAAGGACAATTTTCTCATCATGGATCCTGCCCTATATACAGTAGGGGCTGGCCAGGGATCCCCTCTGTGATTGGTTGCTAGGGCCTGGGCTGGCAGCCCTCTGATTGGCTCAGTGAGGTCCTGGAGCCCTCTGATTGGCTCAGAGACGTCATCTTGGTAATGCTACCCGGATTTGGATATCCGCTCAATCAGCACATGTATAGGAGTCCTGGGTTTTACTGCTAGCTTGCTGGATAATTGTGAAAAAAGCAGTTTTATTACTGGGGTTTGTTGTAGACAGGAAAAGGGGACACCAATACATATTTTTGTCAGTAAGTATAATCCTTCTTTGAAAAAAAGAAAAAGAAAAACAAAGACAAAAGAAAAATATTTTATTTTCACTTTTTTTTTTTTTACATATTTAACTCAAAAATAAAATGATATACCTCCATAAAAAATACAAATATTCGTTCCATTGTTCAAACCCAATTGATTATGTAAAGAAAAAAAAATATATATATGTATATATATATATCTATATATATTTATAAAACGTGTCCTATTTCATGTAGGTTTTCTTGTAAAAGTGCAAAATGTCTCAAAACTGCAGCCGGAAAGTGGATCCCGCAAGGACCAGCTCATGCCCAGAGGCGGCGGTCCTTGTAGGGGCATGGGCGGAGCGATCGCGTCATCCGTGCCACGATCCTCCATCGGGGACTGGCACCGCCCCCCTCGCGCTGTAACCCGCCGGCCGTTCGGAAGCGCCGGCGGGTTACTAGCACCTGGATCGCCGCATACAAAGTGTATTATACAGGCTGCCTCCTGCCCTCGTGGTCCCCTGCTCCCTCCTGATCACCCCCCACCCCTCAGATTCTCCCCAGACCCCCCCCCCCCCTGTGTACTGTATGCATCTATCCCCCTGATCACCTGTCAATCACCTGTCAATCACCCATCAATCACCCCCTGTCACTGCCAGTCTGCCACCCATCAATCAGCCCCTAACCTGCCCCTTGCGGGCAATCTGATCACCCACCCACACCAATAGATTGCCCGCAGATCCAACGTCAGATCACCTCCCAAGTGCAGTGTTTACATCTGTTCTCTACCCTAAACACCCACTAATTACTCATCAATCACCCATCAATCACCCCCTATCACCACCTGTCACTGTTACCCATCAGATCAGACCCTAATCTGCCCCTTGCGGGCACCCAATCACCCGCCTACACGCTCAGATTGCCCTCAGACCCCCCCCTTATCAATTTGCCAGTGCAATATTTACATCTGTTCTTCCCTGTAATAACCCACTGATCACCTGTCAATCTCCTGTCAATCACCCATCAATCACCCCCTGTCACTGCCCCCCATCAATCACCCCCTGTCACTGCCACCCATCAATCAGCCCCTAACCTGCCCCTTGCGGGCAATCTGATCACCCACCCACACCAATAGATTGCCCGCAGATCCAACGTCAGATCACCTCCCAAGTGCAGTGTTTACATCTGTTCTCTACCCTAAACACCCACTAATTACCCATCAATCACCCCCGTCACTGCTACCTATCAGATTAGACCCCTATCTGCCCCTAGGGCACTCAATCACCCACCCACACCCTCAGAACGCCCTCAGACCCCAGCCCTGATCACCTCGCCAGTGCATTGCTTGCATCTATTCCCCCCTCTAATCACACCTTGAGACACCCATCAATCACCTCCTGTCACCCCCTAGCACACCTACCCATCAGATCAGGCCCTAATTTGCCCCGTGTGGGCTCCTGATCACTCGGCCAAACCCTCAGATCCCCCTCAGACCCCCTTCCGATCACCTCCCCAGTGCATTGATTGCATCTATTTTCCCCTCTAACCACCCCCTGAGACACCCATCAATCACCTCCTGTCACCTCCCTAGCACTCCTATCCATCAGATCAGGCCCAATACAACCTGTCATCTAAAAGGCCACCCTGCTTATTACCGGTTCCACAAAATTCGCCCCCTCATAGACCACCTGTCATCAAAATTTGCAGATGCTTATACCTAGAGATGTAGCGAACGGTTCGTCGGTGAACGGTTCCAGGCGAACTTAGGGGGTTCACGTTCGCCTGCACCAGGTGAACTTTTGCGGAAGTTCGATTCGCCCCATAATGCACTATGAGGGTCAACCTTGACCCTCTGCATCACAGTCAGCAGGCACATTGTAGCCATTCAGGCTACACTAAGCCCTGGAGCCCCCCCCCCTTATATAAGGCAGCCTCTGGCGGCCATTACAGTCACTCGTCTGCCTGCTATTAGACAGACTAGGGAGAGCTGCTGCAGACTTGTTCTTCTAGGGACAGATTAGTTAGGTTCTTGGCTGCTTAGCTTGCTCCTGGCTGATTGTTATTGCTTTTATAGCACCCCTCAATAGCTCTTTTCAGAGCTCATCCTGTACTTTTTTTTTCTCTGTGTGTCAAACTGACACTTTTGTTGCATGCACAGCCTTGCTAATTGATAGTGTGTGTGCCACTGCCAGCAGCCCAGCACATTCAGTGACTACCTGTGTGTGTGACAGGGAGCTGCACATTGTACTACCCAGTACTGCATATACCCCAGTACCTGTTGTGTTTACTTAACCCACCTCATCACTGCATATACCTAGCTTTGTGTTGAGTGAACCCAGCTCACTGCATCTAACTACCTGTTGTGTTGAGTGAACTCACCTGGCCACCTCACTGCATCTAACTACCTGTTGTGTTGAGTGAGAACCCACCTCACTGCATCTTAAGTACCTTTACTGTTCAGTGAACCCAGCTCACTGCATCTAACTACCCAGTACCTGTTGTGTTTACTTAACCCACCTCATCACTGCATATACGTAGCGTTGTGTTGAGTGAACCCAGCTCACTGCATCTAACTACCTGTTGTGTTGAGTGAGAACCCACCTGGCCACCTCACTGCATCTAACTACCTGTTGTGTTGAGTGAGAACCCACCTCACTGCATCTTAAGTACCTTTACTGTTCAGTGAACCCAGCTCACTGCATCTAACTACCCAGGAGCCTGTTGTGTTTACTTAACCCACCTCATCACTGCATATACCTAGTGTTGTGTTGAGTGAACCCAGCTCACTGCATCTAACTACCTGTTGTGTTGAGTGAGAACCCACCTCACTGCATCTTAAGTACCTTTACTGTTCAGTGAACCCAGCTCACTGCATCTAACTACCCAGTGCCTGTTGTGTTTACTTAACCCACCTCATCACTGCATATACGTAGCGTTGTGTTGAGTGAACCCAGCTCACTGCATCTAACTACCTGTTGTGTTGAGTGAGAATCCACCTCACTGCATCTTAAGTACCTTTACTGTTCAGTGAACCCAGCTCATTGCATCTTACAACCTGTTGTGTTCAGTGAACCCAGCTCACTGCATCTAACTACCTGTTGTGTTGAGTGAGAACCCACCTCACTGCATCTTAAGTACCTTTACTGTTCAGTGAACCCAGCTCACTGCATCTTACAACCTGTTGTTTTCAGTGAACCCAGCTCACTGCATCTAACTACCTGTTGTGTTGATTGAGGAGAACCCACCTCGCTGCATCTTAAGTACCTTTACTGTTCAGCGAACCCAGCTCACTGCATCTTACAACCTGTTGTGTTCAGTGAACCCAGCTTACTGCATCTAACTACCTGTTGTGTTGAGTGAGAACCCACCTCACTGCATATAGCTAGCATCCCCCCGAGATGGACAAAATGGACAAACCAGGTAGAGGAAGAGGTAGAGGCAGACCCAGAGGAAGGCCACCAGGGACTGGCAGGTCTGTGCGAGGTGGTGTTGCTGTGATTTCGTGCGGACCTGCCCCAAAATACAGTGCTCAGAAGAAGGCACGTGCCATCACTTCCCAAAATCGTGAGGAGGTGCTTGAGTATTTAACACAGAACACCTCATCTCCCGCAGCCACCAGCGCTACAACAAGCACCACATCCACTGCATTTGACACTTCGCAGGAGTTATTTGGTGGTGGTGGTGAAATCACTGATTCCCAGCCACTACTGCAACAACAACAAGAAGGCGCAGGTACACCACCTCATACGTCTGAGTTAGGTGGCGGTAGTATGGATGTAACGTGTGTGGATGGGGATGATGGTGGACCACCTGAAGTTGATGCACTTGAGGAGGTGTCTGAGGAAAGCGCAGCTGGCCAGGAGGATTATGATGACGATTATACGGATACCACATATGTTCCCGGTAGAGGATATGACCAGGGGGACAGTTCAGAGGAGGAGTCAGAGAGGAGTAGGAGGAGATGACTCCATGATAGAAGCAGAGGGAGCTCGTCCTCAGAAACAGCTGGGGGCAGTGTCCGGCGCCATGTATGGCCAGCTATGGACACCCAGCCAACATGCCCTTCAACGTCAGCTGCTGATGCCACCGTAGCGCCATCACCCCAGGGGGGCTCAGCGGTTTAGACATTTTCTCACGTGTGTGTCTCAGATCGGAGCAAAGCCATCTGTCGTCTCTGCCAGCAAAAATTGAGCTGTGGAAAGGCCAACTCTTACGTAGGGACAAGTGCCTTACGAAGGCACCTGGAGAGAAGGCACAAACAGCTATGGCAAGAACACCTGAGGAAAAGCAGCACCCCTCAAAAGACAAGCCACCCGCCTTCTCCTCTTCCTCCTTCAGGTGCATCGTCTTCATCCACTTTCTCCCTTGCACCTTCACAGCCACCCTCCTCCACACCGCCTCTTCCCTTCAGCGGTTCCTTCTCCTCTGCCCACAGCAGTACCCAGCTGTCCGTGAAGGAAGTATTTGAGCGTAAGAACCAAATGTCTGCCAGTCACCCTCTTGCCCGGCGTCTGACAGCTGGCGTGGTGGAACTATTAGTTCGCCAGCTATTACCATACAAGCTGGTGGAGTCGGAGGCTTTCCGTAAGTTTGTGGCCATTGGTACACCGCAGTGGAAGATACCAGGCCGCAATTATTTTTCACAAAAGGCCATACCCAAACTGTACCATGCAGTTGAGAGGCAAGTGGTGTCATCTCTGGCACACAGCGTTGGGTCAAGGGTCCACCTGACCACGGATGCCTGGTCTGCCAAGCACGGGCAGGGCCACTACATTACATACACAGCCCATTGGGTCAACCTTGTGACCGATGGCAGCAAGCAGGGAGTACGTGGCTGCGCAGCGGGCCGACTTGTCACACCTCCACGACTTGCAGGCAGGCCTCCAGCCACCTCCTCTCCACCTGCTACCACCGCTTCGCTGTCGTCATCCTCCTCCTCCTCCTCTCTCCAGCTACACAGCCCCAGCACCCCAGGGCCTATGCTGCATGCCAGATACGACGTCGTCACGCAGTGTTAGACATGTCTTGCCTGAAAGCGGAGGGTCACACTGGAGCAGCTCTCCTGGCTGCTCTTAACAAACAGGTGAAGCAATGGCTGACCCCGCACAAGCTTGAGATCGGCAACGTGGTGTGTGACAACGGCAGCAATCTCATTGCTGCGTTGAATTTGGGAAAGCTGACACACATACCCTGCATGGCACATGTGCTGAATCTGGTCATGCAAAGATGTGTGTCCAAGTACCCAGGCTTAGAGGACGTTCTGAAGCAGGCCAGGAAGTTGTGTGGGCATTTCAGGCGCTCTTACAAGGCCATGGCACGCTTTGCGGACATTCAGCATAGAAACAACTTGCCGGTGAGACGCCTGATTTGCGATAGCCCGACTCGCTGGAATTCCACCCTGCTGATGTTCTCTCGCCTGCTAGACCAGGAGAAAGCCGTCACCCAGTACCTGTATCATTACAGTACAAGGACACAATCTGGGAGGATCGGGATGTTGTGGCCCAACAACTGGACACTGATGCGAAATGCATGCAGGGTCATGGAGCCCTTTGAGGAGGTGACCAAACTGGTGAGTCGCGATGAGGGCACCATCAGCAACTTGATCCCCTATGCCTACTTCCTGGAGCGTGCCGTGCGTAGAGTGGTGTATACAGCTGTGGAGGAGCGTGAACGAGAAGAGTTATGGCAGCAGGAGTCGTGGGAGCCATTTACACACGAACCCGATGTTCCCACAACACCTGCGGCAGCACAGAGGGGGGAGGAGGAGGAGGAAGAAGAGGAGTCGTGTGGGGAAGGAGAGGAGTCAGACTCTGAAGATGGTGATGATGAGGAAGGTGTTTTTGTGGAGGAGGAAGAGGCGGCGGAAGAAGAACAACCGCGGCAGCCGTCACAGGGGGCTTCTGCTGCTCCACGTTCCCGTGGTATTGTTCGTGGCTGGGGGGAGGAAGAGGAGTTGCATCCCATCACTGAGGAAGAGCAAGAGGAGATGGAGAGTACATCTGCATCCAGCTTTGTGCAGATGCCCTCTTTCATGTTGTCCAGCCTGTTGAGGGACCCCCATATCAAAAAACTCAAGACGAATGACCTGTACTGGGTGGCCACGCTACTAGACCTTCGGTGCAGGCACAAAGTGGCGGACCTGTTACCAAGTCAACACAAGGCGGAAAGGATACAGCACTTGCAGAACAAGCTGTTGATGATGCTTTACAATGCATTTAAGGGTGATGTGGCTGCACAACGCAATCAAGGTACCACTGGCAGTAACCCTCCTCCTCCCAAGTCCACGCAGGCAAGGACAGGACGCTCCAGAGATCTCAGGGTGATGTCGGACTTGCGGACGTTCTTTAGTCCAACTCCTCGCCATAGTCCTTCTGGATCCACCCTCCACCAACGCCTGGACCGGCAGGTAGCCGACTACCTGGCCTTGAGTGTGGATGTAGACTCTGCGAAAAGCGATGATGAACCCTTGGACTACTGGTTGCGCAGGCTTGATCTGTGGCCAGAGCTGTCCCAATTTGCCATACAACTTCTCTCTTGCCCTGCCGCAAGCGTCCTGTCAGAAAGGACCTTCAGTGCAGCTGGAGGCATAGTTACTGAGAAGAGAAGTCGCCTAAGTCACGACAGTGTTCAGTACCTGACCTTTATCAAAATGAATGAGGAATGGATCACGGAGGGCTACTGCACGACCGAAGACTAAGTCAGTCCCCACACACAGCATCTCTGCCTGCAGGCCGCTTGACTGCCTTCTCCGCCACCACCAACAGGGTCCAGGACTCTAGGCGGATTCCTGAATTTTTAAGGCTGCTGCTAGCAGCGGCTGCTACACAAATTTTTCTGGTGCGTGTACATGCCTGCCTAATTTTTCTGGCTGCACTGCGGGTGGCTGCAACAAAAAAACAAAAGGCATGTACATGTGCCCATCCCCCTTCATGATCATTACCTTGCCGCGGTGAAGGGGCTTGCGCATCACAATGAAGCAATGACCGCCGGCTATTTGAGTGTCTCGGGTGGGGGTGGCACACAAAAGATAATAAGGTCGTTGCTTCATTGTGGTCAGACCAAATTTGATCAGCTGGACAGTCACTGTTGTTCTATCATTGAGCTACCACAGCCCGGCGACCATATGGGCTTGAAAAACGCCACGGCCTACACTCTGGCCACGGTGTGCACCAGTCCAGCACGGCCGTCACTACGCAAACAGATGTTTGCGGTGCGTTACACAGTGAGTTTGGTGTGTCAGTGTGAAGCAGAACTCTAATTACACTCCCTAATTGAATGGGAAAATTCACTTTTTGCACCATAGTTTGTAAACGCTATAACTTTTACCCAAACCAATAAATATAGGATGAATGGGGTTTTTTTTAATCAAAAACATGTTTGTCCACATTTTTCGTGCTGCATGTATACAGAAATTTTACTTTATTTGAAAAATGTCAGCGCAGAAAGTAAAAAAAAAAATCTTTTTTTTGACAAAATTCATGTCTTTTTTGATGAATATAATAAAAAGTAAAAATCGCAGCAGCAATCAAATAGCACCAAAAGAAAGCTTTATTAGTGACAAGAAAAGGAGCCAACATTCATTTAGGTGGTAGGTTGTATGAGCGAGCAATAAACCGTGAAAGCTGCAGTGGTCTGAATGGAAAAAAAGGGTCTGTGTAACGATCGGTGTAACACAGAGAGGGTCTGATTACCGGTGATCTGCAGTATCACCGAGAATACAGATATATACCCGATTATTGATGATCTGCAGTATCACCGATAATCGGATATATCTCTAACCTCTGGACACCTGGGTAATAAGAGTGTTTGGTGCAACAGTAATACTTTGAGGACTGCACCTGAGGAGCAGGTGACAGCAGTAAGGAGTACTGCACAATAACACGTTCCTTCCGCAAGCTTGAGACTCTCCCGAGGGAGGGGTCAGGCTAGGAGTAGGAAGGACAGAGTGTGAGTGACACCAAGGAAGGATGTCACCCACAGGTCTGTGAGCTATCTCTAGACTGAGGAGATAGCTCTCGAGGTCGGGCAAGCCGGGTCGGCAACAGACAGAGGAGCTGTGCATCCCCACAAAGACCTTCAGGGACTACCCCAACAACAAGCCATGGTTCAATGGCAAGCTACGCCGGCTCCGAAAAATCAAAGAGGCAGCACACAAGTCTGGAACGCCAGACGAGTTCAAAGTAGCCAGATACACCCTCAAGCGCGAACTTAGTGCTGCAAAGAAGGAATACTCGAACAAGCTAGGCCACAGCCTCCGGTCAAACAACCCACGGGAAGTTTGGCGAGGCCTTAGAGCTGCCACTAACCTCAAACCTCCCCCTCAACAAGCGCCCCCAAGCCTCAATCTAGCTGAAAAACTCAACGAATTCTACTGTAGGTTTGAACTCCAACCCATCCCTTCAGGTAACCAGGCGACCACCCCCGGAGTACCCCAGGCCCTTGCATCCACTTCTAGAACAGACTGTGTCTTCCCAGCACCAATTGCAGTCCAGGTGTCTGATGTACACAAGCACCTCCGGAAGCTGAACCCCAGGAAAGCCTCCGGCCCGGATGGCGTGTCTTCTATGTGCCTGAAAACCTGTGCTAGCCAGCTGGCCCCTGTCCTGACCTCTATATTCCAGAAATCCCTGTCGGTGGGCATAGTACCCTCCTGCCTCAAAAGGTCCACTATCATTCCGGTGCCCAAAAAACCAGGAGTAACGGATCTCAACAACTACAGACCAGTGGCCCTTACTCCAACTGTTATGAAGATTTTCGAAAAACTAATCCTCAAGCACCTGAAAGACTCTACTGATGCTCTCCTAGATCCACTTCAATTCGCTTACAGAGCAAACAGGTCCATAGAGGATGCCATCAACACCAGCCTGGCATTCATCATGGAACATCTGGACAGACCAAACACCTACGCTAGGCTCCTCTTCCTTGACTTCAGCTCTGCTTTTAATACAATCTGCCCGAACATCCTGCATGACAACCTAGCGCGACTAGGGATTGATCTTATGCTCTGCGCTTGGGTCAAGGACTTCCTCACTAACAGGACGCAACAAGTCAAACTCGGCAGCTGCCTCTCCCGAGTGAGGACCACAAATACTGGTGCCCCCCAAGGATGCGTACTGTCTCCGATCCTTTTCTCCCTGTATACAAACAGCTGCACCCCCACTGCCGACCGTGTTAAGGTCATCAAATTCGCAGATGACACTACCATCCTTGGCCTCATCGACAGTGACGACGAACGTGCCTACCGCAGTGAGGTCGAGCGTATCTGCAACTGGTGTAAGGACAACAATCTCGTCCTAAATGCAGCAAAGACTGTCGAATTGGTTGTGGACTTCAGAAAGCGCCCCCCCCCCCCCTCTAAATCCGGTCTACATCGAAGGCACCGAAGTCACAAGAGTATCAAGTGTCCGCTTTCTGGGCACCACCATCACCAATGACTTGAGATGGAGTGAAAATACCACTAAATGCCAAAAGAAGGCTCAGCAACGGCTGTTCTTCCTAAGACAACTAAGGAAGTTTGGTATGCCGCAGGAGCTGTTGTCAAGTTTCTACACGGCAACCATCGAGTCTATCCTTTGCTCCTCCATCATCGTTTGGTATGGTGGAGCCACGTCTAGCGACAAGTACAGGCTACAAAGGGTCATAAATGCCGCGGAAAAGATTATTGGTACTCCCTTACCACCACTGGACCTCCTCTACGAATCCAGGATGAGAACCAGGGCAAACAGGATCACGAACGATCCTCGCCACCCCGGCAGTCACTTCTTCAACCGCATGCGCTCAGGCCGCCGCTACAGATCTATTCCCGCCAAAACCTCCAGGCACAGGAACTCCTTCTACCCTCAAGCAGTGCTCCTTCTGAACTCCAGCTGAACTCATGCACAGCACACAGCGAAGCCCCCTAGGACGTCTGTCACCGAGGCCAAAATAGCCTGTATAGTCTTATTTTTATGTTTGCTCATTGCATGTTTGCTGTTTTTGTTTTGTTTTTTGCACTACCATGGTCAATGACTTTCTCTTTGTAAATTTATACTCTCTTTATTTTCTCCCTGCACTATGCACTATAATACATGCCGATGTGTACCACAAACAATTCCGGGTGCGGCAACCACCGCACTTGGCGAAATAAATATGATTCTGATTCTGATTCTGATTCTGATCAGGGACAGAGACAGGAGACAGATGCGGAATCCTAAGACAAGCAGAGTTTGGCAACAGAGTATCAGATATAGCGAAGTACCTAATCAGAGATCAGAAGAGTAGTCAGGAAAGCAGAAGGTCATAACAAATAATCAACAATGCCTAGTCTTGGGTGTGAGCTCCTTGATCATCAACACCCTGGAACTGGTCTGAGTATAACTAGATGGTAAAGCTAATTCCTAGTCTGAGGTGTAAGGTCCCTGATCATCAACACCTAGGAACTGGTCTAGATAATAACACAGATAATATACAATATTCCCTAGACTGAGGTGTGAGGTCCTTGATCATCAACACCCAGGAACTGGTCTAAATAATAACACAGATAATATCACAGAACTGACAAGGTCTGAGTGCTACCATGTAGTGATCGCAACGCCAGACACCAGAGAAATGACCAGCACCCAGTATATATACACAAGCGCTCTCCAGCGCCTCCCCTAAGTGCTGGACCAATGAAACCTGATAGAATTGTCAGCTGATCGGCTAGATCAGCTGACACCCTTCCGACTGTCACAAAGGCTCTGCCTCTCAGCGCGCGCGCGCTTTCTTCTGAACCTGTGTGGACTATCAGTCCCAGCCACACCAGACATGTGTTGTAATGCATCTGCTGTTTTGAACGCTGGGCCAGCCGTGGTCAGAGCATGCGGCGGTTTCCCCGCGTTCAGCCATACTGCTAGTGGTAGGCCCATGCGTGCAAACCGCCGCGTCGGACGTGGAATCCTCCGCCTTGTTTACTGGGCATGCGGCGGTTTCTCCACGTTCCGACAGGCTAGTGGATGCAGGCCCATGCGCGCAAGCTGCCATGTTGAACGCGGAATCAGCCGCCTTACTCTGAGTACTCGCGGCGGCTTTTCCGCGTTTTCTCACAGTCTGGTCCTTAAAGAGGAACTCCAGTGAAAATAATGTAGTAAAAAAAGTGCTTCATTTTTTACCATAATTATGTATAAATGATTTAGTCAGTGTTTGCTCATTGTAAAATCTTTCCTCTCCCAGATTCACATGGTGACATTTTTACTGTGGGCAGGTTATTTAGCTGCTCCTAGCTGTTTTGGCTGTTAGAGATAGCTGTAAACAGCTAATTCCTGTCTGTGAACATTGTTACATTGTGGCAGTTTGCCCAGAGTACCGCAGTACTCAGAGCTTCTTGTGGGAGGGGCTTCAGCACAAAATCAGTCATACAGCGCCCCTGATGATCTGTTTGTGAAACTCATTATATTTCTCATGTAAAAGGGGTATCAGTAAAGTTCAATTCTAGGTTGGAGTTTATCTTTAAGGGGGGTAAAGCCCACGGTCCTCAAGTGGTTAAGACAAATCGGCTGGCAGTGAAAAGGTTAAATTACCATGTTGTCTAAATATTCATATGTAGGTTTCTAGATCAAAATACATTTTACCTGCATAGACCAGTTAAAGGTAGCTTATCTATGTCTCACTGGCAAATGCAGAAGACTCTCTGCCTCTGTTTTGATATACCTGCCGCCCCCTCCGGTCCTCCAATGATCTCTGCCTGACCGCCCCATGCATTTCTCACTCTCCTGCACAGCTTCAGGACTTCTCAAGAGCAGCCCCCACCCTATGTAACTCCCTCTCACCTCCCCTCAGACTTGCACTTTCCTTTAACACCTTCAAGCAGGCCCTCAAAACACACTGCTTTAAAATGGACTATACTATATCTACCACACTTTAACTTTCTCAGCTGAGCACCTTTTCCACAGCCAGATCTTATGTGTGTATTTTGTATATCAGTGTACACCATTGTCTGTATTATTATGTACCCCATGTTTGTTTCTTACTTTGTACAGCACCACGGAATATGTTGGCACAATTCAATAATAATAATACTACCCTGTTTGCATGGACAACTTTGTGCTATGTTGTGTACCGTTTGCTACCTCTCTGTCTGTCACCCCTTGTTTACATTGTATGTATCCATATTTATTGTCCAGTGGACACTTCAGCAGAACAGGAGGGGGTAAGAGTTAAGAAACATGCCTCCAGAGAGCTTCAGCCAGCAATGATTACATTTGCCATAAGCCAGAGATAAGCTATCTTTAACTGTTTTCTGCAGTGAAAGTGGGCATTTTTATAGACAGAGAATGTGTGGGATTGCTTTGAAATTTCTTTTATGTAGAAGTAGTTATTGGCAATTTAGTTTTGGGAGTATAATCTTACTTCAATGCATGATATTAAATATTTTATATAAAAACATAGTCTTATGATGGCATAAAAATTACCAAAAGTGTACAGTATGTCAGGTAAAGCATGTAAGGGCTATGATCAGTGAAATTATGACACTGCTAAAGGCAAAAATACAGCATCAATAAACGCCTGGGATTGAGGTGTTTGTACTGGTGATAGTGAGGTGCTTATGCAGCCTTTGTCAGCAGTTAATCAATCAAAATTCTTACATGTACTAGGTGACAATTACTACAAATGCATAATTATTATTTTTGTTGCAATTGCCTCTTGCGCCTGTTCAACAACTGTAATTAAGATAGATAGTAATGAATCATTTGAGACGTACTGCTTACGGGAAGAAAAATAAAAATAAAAATGTATTATTGCTTTAATGAAGCCATGACTATATAAAAGGAAGGAATATTTAAACAGCAGGCATTCATTGCTAAAATTCATCATATTGAAATTCTGCTGATCTCTTTACAAGCAGTTTGTGATGTTAGCATTGATTTTACCTCGTTAATTGCAGTATTTATATAGACATGGTTATTTTATAAAATGTCGAAACACAATATATGTGACTAGTATGATGTTGGTTTTATTTTTTTTTCTGTATCTAAGTAAATGTTATTTAGTTAAGGCATAGCTAAGGAACCATATTGTAGAATATGTAATAAATCAATGACATAAATCTAGGAAAGACAAATGTTGTCAAACAAATGTACATAATTTTTATGAAGACATTTGTAGATATGTAAATAGAGGAGGGGCTGTAGATGCAGTATAATATCTTGAAACTTTGAAAGATCATGGGAAACAGTTGCACAGGGATGCTTAGTGAAGTGTGGTCCGGTGTTGGTCGAGGAGCAGATATGCAGTCATCAAACCAACAAACTTTGATTTTGGTGAAACCTCTATACAGATGCTGAAGATGAAACTTAACATTTTGAAAGCTTACAATAAACCATGCACAGTTAGTTAGTCATTAACCACTTCCGGATTCTCGGAGCGTATATACACGCCCCTGAATCCTGAAGTGTATACCATGGAAACGGCCGCTCGTATGAGCGGCCGTTCCATGTCAGTTCCCGGAGGGTGTTTCCGTGAACACCCTGCGAGCCGATCGGCGGCTCGCAGGGTAAATGTAAACACACGGGGAAGATCTTCCCCGGTGTTTACATGTATACGGCGCTGCTGCGCAGCATGCTCCCCCCTTATGCCTGCGACCCCATAGGGGGGCCGTATTCGGGCGAACAGGGCCCTGTTCGGCCGAACAGGGGCCCTGTCTGGGCCCTGTTCGGGGGGCATTGAGTAGTTTGGGCGAACCCGAACTAAAAGGCCGAACACCATCAGGTGTTCGGCCGAACTCGAACATCACCCGAACAGGGTGATGTTCTGCAGAACCCGAACAGTGGCGAACACTGTTCGCCCAACACTACCTGGCATTACCCGCTGCGGCACACTTAGCATGCCACACTTGCTCCTTTTATTTGGGGGGGGGGGCTTTCCTTTAATACCCAGCACCTGGAGTCTAATGCTCTAGGTATGCTACTGTAGTGAGCAATGATTTTTCCCATGATGCATCACTCTTGAACATGCAAATCATTCCTTTATGCCCTGGGAAGCCTTGAAGCACATCCAGAACCGCTGGTGTATAGTGAGTCTGTAGCTAGTACATTTTGCAGAGCCACATCAATCCAATATGCATACAGCCTGTTTGGACTTTTTTGTCCTTATCCTTGTATACATGGTAGAGATTGATATGGCTTTATGGGATAGGGCTTGGACCAGTACTAAGGAATACACAGGCAGCTTATGGTGATCCAGAACCACTAAGAACGTATGAAGGGCTAAAAAGAGATCAAAAAGCTCTTTATTAAAAAATCAATGCTACATGTAAGTTTGCCTTCTTAGAACAGAAGGTATTTGTGATAATTCAGCTTTAAGAAAAAAATCACTTCTGCTTTAAGAAGGCAAAATTACTGGCAAAAAAGCAGAATATTAGTACCTCCGCTGGTAATTTCCATTTATATTATATACAACTGGAACTTGTATATTATGTAAATGATTTAAATAAAATGATTGTCTATAAAAGTATGAAGATTATAGATTTGGTGAACTGATCTCTAAAAAAAACAAGCATTATTGCTAGTTACTGAAGGCTCAGTTTACTCAGTAACCAATAGACTTTCTTAGAAATTTTAATTTAATCAGGATTACTAAATATTTGTTTTATTTTCACACTATAAGAATTAGAAGAAACTGGTCTGGCTGTACATTGAGACAATACTTTGTCTTGGCAATACCCCTGCTGGTAACATTTCACTTAATATATATACAGTATGTTTGTAACATCCGTAGAAATGGCGGCTGCGGGCATGCAGGGTGTCTCCGCAGCCGCCTTGCCTTTCTGCTCAGGGACTTTGCCCGTGCCTCTGGCGTCTAGTACGCCAAGGACAGGGTTGTCTTTTGCACATGGAGTTGCTGTATGGTGCGGGCGCGCGCGCAGACGGGACCTTTATGCGGGGAGGAGGCGCGTCAGCTGACCGCCCGGTCGGCTGACGTCAGAGGAGACTCACGGCGCTCCGGATTGGTTGATTGTTGTGGGCGCAGCTGTGGGGTCCCCTCTGCTTCATAAGCCTGCACTGTTCACTCGCAACTTGTCTGCTGTTGCGAATACTTATGTGCTATCGCTAAGACCTTAGATAGTATCCAGTGTGCTTTGATCTGGGAGGAAACCAGGGATTTCACACAAGACTAGGATTATTGTTTACTGTTATTGATATTCTGTGTATGACTCTTGCTACCCTCTGACTCTGCTCTTGCTTATCGTTTCTGTACATCTGCCCATCTGACTCAGTTACTGAACCCTGCCTGATATCTTACTATTCTCTTGCCTGTCGATTCTGTACTGTGCCTGCTTGCTCGTTACTGATCATAGCCTGTCTGACCTCTCTACTCACCAGTGAGCCCTTGTCACTGGTGAGGTGCTCTACTGATAGTACCCACCAGCTCCTCTGGTGAGGTGAAACCAAACTATCAGTTAAAGGGGCACTATTGCTAAAAACCTTGTTTTTAAACCTTTTAGCATACATATTTGTTCATGGAGGACTGTTTTTCCGCATCATGCACTCTTATTTGAATTTTTTTGTTTGCAGGCAATAAACATTTAGAGACTTGTATTCACGTCAGCAGTTGTACCTTTCTGACGCCAAGTTAGTGCAAACCATTCTTCAATAGGGAGGATGATTGTAGTGGTGTGAGAGATCTCGTTATAACCCACCCCTCTGGCCATTTCAGTTCCATTCTCCCACCTCGTAACTGCTCTAAAGAGCAGTTTTGAGCACAGCAGCCAACGTAAAGTAACAGTCGCAGCCTCTTCCGTGCAGGGTGGAGCGTTATTCCGAGCAGCTGCGTGTAGTTACACTGCCCGGCCACCAAGGACCCTCTTTTCTATATATACATATAGGTATATATATATATGTGTATGTATACTTTGTATAAATAAAGATCAATGCACAATCGAGAGCAACACACAGCTACAGGGCTTGTGTGAGCTCTTTGATGCCGCCACCGCAAGCCTGCGCTGAGCAAAAAAGTCGGTCAGGTTACCATGGAAACGGACAACAATAGGTGTCCGTTTCATTGCCGGCATAGAAAAGAGGGTCCTTGGCAGCCGGGCAGCGTAACTACACGCAGCTGCTCGGAATAACGCTCCACCCTGCACGGAGGAGGCTGCGACTGTTACTTTACGTTGGCTGCTGTGCTCAGTAACTGCTCTTTAGAGCAGTTACGAGGTGGGAGAACGGAACTGAAATGGCCAGAGGGGTGGATTATAACGAGATCTCACACACCACTACAATCATCCTCCCTATTGAAGAATGGTTTAAACTAACTTGGCGTCAGAAAGGTACAACTGCTGACGTGAATACAAGTCTCTAAATGTTTATTGCCTGCAAACAAAAACATTCAAATAAGAGTGCATAATGCGGAAAAACAGTCCTCCATGAACAAATATGTATGCTAAAAGGTTTAAAAACAAGGTTTTTAGCAATAGTGCCCCTTTAATGTGTTCTAATAGTACCCACCAGCTCCTCTGGTGAGGTTAAACCTAACTAATCAGTTACAGTGTTCTAATAGTACCCACCAGCTCCTCTGGTGAGGTCTAGCTAAATGATTCTGTTACTGTTGCACCAAGCACTACATACCTCGTTGCTTACCAGCTATACTTGTATTATCGGTGATACTGCAGATCACCACATAATCAGGTATAACGTCTGTATTATTGGTGATTCTGCAGATCACACATAATCAGACATCTGTGTTGCTACACCAATCGTCACAGAATAGCAGACCAGAAAATGTCCATGGATACACTGTGCAATCATGTTGAGATTCTGATCTCGGCTGTTAATCAATTGACTCTTGCGGTTAGCACCCAACAGACTCGGATTGATCAGTTATCTGAGGAGGTGCGCATCAGTCAAGCACCAAATGCATCAGTGTTAACCCCTCTAGTTTCGGAGCCCAGACTGCCTTTCCCGGAAAGGTTCTCTGGTCATAGGACCGATTTTCGGAATTTTAAAAATCGGTGCTTATCATACTTTGAGTTATGTCCTGATGCACCAGGATCTGAGAGTCAGAGAGTTGTATTTATTAAATCATTACTGTCTGGAGACTCGCAGTCTTGGGCCTACAGTCTCCCAGATAACCATGAATCCTTAGAATCTGTTCAGGAATTTTTTAAAGCGATGGCTGTTATTTATGATGATCCCGATTTAGTTATGTCTTCCCGATTTAGGCTGTCTTGCAGTTCCCCATCAGGTCCTCCATGTCCTCGCTGCTTCATGATTGGTAGTTGTGTATTGAAGATCTGTATATATAAGAGTGGCAATTGTGTTGTATTTCACAGAGAGCCTGATACAGCTTGAGGAAGGACCTTGTCCGAAACAGCGTCTGTCGCTGTTATGGCTATCTCTTTGTCTTTTTAATCAATAAAAGAGCTATACATTACTGACGTGGTGTTGTGGACATTTCGTGTTGGATTCTACTTGACCCACCTAAGGCTACTGGGTCTATCCACTCTAGCACACGTCTGTCCCCATTTGGGTGCTTGTCTATCCAGTTCCTGATTTAGTTATGACAGCAGAAAGGAAACTTAAGACCCTCAGACAGAGACATAATACAGTTGCAACCTACGCCGCAGAGTTTAGAAGATGGGCAGTATCAACTAGATGGGGGCAGTATGCTTTGCTTGACTGTTTTTTATCGGGGTTATCGGATGCGGTTGCTGAGTTAATGTTAGCTTATCCAGAGCCCAGGACTATGGATGAAGCAATTTCTTTAGCCATTAGGATTGATCGGCGAGTCCGATACCACAAGCAGACTCGCAGTAAAGTACCAAAGAGACTCCCCGTTAAGACTTGCTATACTTCTTCTCCTCCTCAGGGGGAGCCAATGCAAGTTGCTCAGGGTAGACTCACAAAGATGAAGAAAGAGGAGAAACGGGTACATGGGGCAGAGAAAGAGTGTGTGGTCCCAGATAGTCACATTATGACAGAGAAGTTATGCCATTCTGTGATAATCGGCAATGCCACTCTAGGTGAATCAGGCTCATCAGTAAGGCATAGTCGCTTGCTCCTCCCATGTTCACTTACGTGGGAAGATCGGGTTCAGACCACTCAGACCTTTATAGACTCGGGCTCTGTGGCCAATTTTATGGATTATGATTGTGCAGTAAAATTTGGTTTCCCTCTCACGTCTCTGGAACCTCAGCTTGTTGTCACTGCAGTGGATGATTCACCACTGCAGAGGAAGCGATCTCTCTCTCAGACTCCTGTATTGTTATGTCAGATTGGGGTTCTGCATAAAGAACAAATACAATTTCTGGTCATTAAGATGATTACCTCCACTGTGATCCTTAATATGCCGTGGCTTCAAAAGCATTCCCCTCAGATTGACTGGGCTTCCAGACAGTTGTTATCGTGGTCCCCCTATTGTCATCATCATTGTTTGGAGAAAGTAATGATATGCGCTACCAAGGTTCAAGTGGATAAGTTGCCTACTCAGTACTCTGAATTTGCTGATGTGTTTTGCCCTAAGGCTGCAGACAAGCTTCCTCCTCATCGGGATTTTGACTGTCCTATTGAGTTGGGATCCGGTTGTATGCCCCCTAAGGGCCATTTATATAATCTTTCCAGGCCTGAAAAGCTTGCCATGCAGGAATACATCAAAGAAAACTTGGCCAAAGGCTTCATCCGTCCTTCTAGGTCCCCGGCCGGGGCAGGTTTCTTTTTTGTACAGAAATGGCCTGCGACCATGTATAGACTACAGAGGTCTGAACAAGATCACGATAAAGAATCATTACCCTCTTCCCCTGATTGATGATTTATTTGCCCAGATTACCGATGCTGGTGTTTTTACCAAACTCGATCTTCGAGGGGCATACAACCTGATCCGCATAAGAGAGGGTGACAAGTGGAAGATGGCATTTAACACGCCCGACGGGCACTATGAGTATCATGTCATGCCCTTCGGGTTGTGCAATGCACCCGCCGTCTTCCAAGAGCTCATCAATGAGGTCTTCAGAGAAGTCCTCGGGCGGTTTGTTCTCGTGTATTTAGATGATATACTCATTTTTTCACCCAATTTGTCGGAACACAGAGAACATGTAAAGTATGTCTTGAAAAAATTGAGACAGAACTCCTTATACGCCAAGATTGAGAAATGTATTTTCGAAGTTTCAGAGGTTCCTTTTTTGGGGTACATAATCTCCTCATCGGGATTATCAATGGACCCAAAAAAGGTATCAGCGGTCCTGGAGTGGCCACAACCTTTAGGGTTGAAGGCACTTCAGCGATTCTTAGGTTTTGCCAATTATTACAGGAGGTTCATTAAGGGGTTATCTTCTGCGATATCACCTCTTACTGAGCTTACCAAGAAGGGAGCTGATACTTACAATTAGTCATCAGAGGCACAAGCTGCCTTTTCATCACTGAAACAATTGTTTTGCTCCGCTCCTATTTTGAGGCATGTGGATGTGTCCCTTCCATTCATTGTTGAGGTGGATGCCTCAGAAGTAGGGGTGGGGGCTGTACTGTCTCAGCACTCTGGGCTTCAGGGCAGGTTGCACCCGTGTGCATTATTTTCTCAGAAATTTTCTCCCGCCGAGAGAATTGATGACATAGGGAATCGAGAACTGTTGGCCATTAAACTCGCGTTTGAGGAATGGCGACACTGGCTTGAGGGTGCTGAACATACTATTACAGTCTATACTGATCACAAAAAGAATATATTGAAGAGCGAAACGACTCAATCCCAGACAGGCTCGCTGGTCTTTATTCTTTGCTAGATTCAGGTTTATTATCACGTATAGGCCAGGTAGTAAAAACATTAAAGCTGATGCTTTGTCTAGATGTTTTGAGCCTGAGACAGTACAGCCCGTCACTCCGGCAGGCATCCTTCCCGAGAAAGTGGTCCTTGCTACTATGATAGTTTGGGAGAATTTAGTCCCCACTTTTTAAAGTCAGCAGAAAGGTAGGAGACAGTCTAAAGAGTGGAAGGTTGTACCAAGTGATATAATGTGGGCCCTGCCGTCCAGAATGAGAAAGGTTAAAACTTCTCATACGTTTCCAGTTAAATCTGTGGTACAGGGGGATTCCTCTCCCACCCTCCCTGGGATGTTGGATACAGAAGGATCTAGGGAAAGGATGCAGGACAGACCTGATGGACCATGTCCGGAGTCCACGCCTCAACAGGGGGGGGGGGGGGTACTGTAACATCCGTAGAAATGGCGGTTGAGGGCACGCAGGGTGTCTCTGCAGCCATCTTGCCTTTCTGCTCAGGGACTTTGCCCGTGCCTCTGGTGTCTAGTACCCCGAGGACGGGGTTGTCTTTTGCACATGGAGTTCCTGCATGGCGCGGGCGCGCGCAGACAGGACCTTTATGCGGGGAGGAGGTGCGTCAGCTGACCGGCCGGTCGGCTGATATCAGAGGAGACTCACGGCGCTCCGGATTGGTTGATTGTTGTGGGTGCGGCTGTGGGGTCTCCTCTGCTTCATAAGCCTGCAATGTTCACTCGCAACTTGTCTGCTGTTGCGAATACTTATGTGCTAGCGCTCAGACCTTAGATAGTATCCGGTGTGCTTTGATCTGGGAGGAAACCAGGGATTTCACCCAAGACTAGGATTATTGTTTACTGTTATTGATATTCTGTGTATGACTCTTGCTACCCTCTAACTCTGCTCTTGCTTATCATTTCTGTACATCTGCCCATCTGACTCAGTTACTGAACCCTGCCTGATATCTTACTATTCTCTTGCCTGTCGATTCTGTACTGTGCCTGCTTGCTCGTTACTGATCATAGCCTGTCTGACCTCTCTACTCACCAGTGAGCCCTTGTCACTGGTGAGGTGCTCTACTGATAGTACCCACCAGCTCCTCTGGTGAGGTGAAGCCAAACTATCAGTTACTGTGTTCTAATAGTACCCACCAGCTCCTCTGGTGAGGTTAAGCCTATCTAATCAGTTACAGTGTTCTAATAGTACCCACCAGCTCCTCTGGTGAGGTCTAGCTAAACGATTCTGTTACTGTTGCACCAAGCACTACATACCTCGTTGCTTAGCAGCTATACTTGTATTATTGGTGATACTGCAGATCACCACATAATCAGGTATAACGTCTGTATTATTGGTGATTCTGCAGATCACACATAATCAGACATCTGTGTTGCTACACCAATCGTTAAAATATTATATATAAATTGGAATGTATAAATATTTTTTTTCTACAGAATGGCTTTAAAAAATTATACGAACGTAAATCAGTTTATCCTGCTGGGGCTTTCCAGTGTCCCTTATGCACAAAACATACTTTTTGTGATCTTTCTGGTCATGTACTTGTTCATTTTACTTGCAAATTCTCTCATTATCCTGGCTGCAATCGTGGACAGCAAACTTCACACCCCAATGTATTTTTTTCTTATAAATTTATCCCTTGTGGACATCTGCCTTTCGTCCACAATGATCCCAAGGATGCTGAGAGATCTGTTATCAGCTAAGAAAACTATTTCATTTGAAGAATGTTTTGCACAAATGTACATATCTGTTTCATTGGGAGTGACAGAATGTCTACTTTTACCCATAATGGCCTATGACCGTTATATTGCAATTTGCTTTCCCTTACATTATACCACAATTATTAACACAACTGTGTGTAGCAAAATAGTTACAGGAGTGTGGCTCTGTGGGTTTGTATTGCCTTTTTTTGCAGTCATATTTCTATGGAATCAAGATCTCTGCGGACGTAATACAATTAACCATTTTATGTGTGAGGTGCCAGAAATCTTATCATTAGGATGTGGAAACGTGATATTTGGTGAATCCTTCATTTTTGTGCAGGTCTTATTCATTTTAATTTCACCGTTTTTTTTTATTATCATAACATATATTAAAATAATAAGAACCATTTTAAATATAAGTACATTAGCAGGAAGAAGATCAGCCTTTTCAACTTGTGGATCCCACGTCATTGTTGTGACTTTATATTATGGCTCAGCTATGGCTACTTACATGAAACCTCAATCCGAGTCATCTAAGAAAGACAAATATTTAGCAATATTTTATGCTGCAGTCACACCATTATTGAATCCGCTGGTTTATACCCTGAGAAATAAGGAAGTGAAATCCGTGCTGAAGATTTGTTGGGTGAAGCACCAGAAGATGGACCACTGAACAATGCAGCATCCTCATCTAATCTAAACTCAGCTCTCATACTCATAGCATCTGAAGACCACTAGCAAATACCGTAGCTCAGCACTAGTTGTAGAGGAATTTACGTATTTAAGATTTATGATGTTAAAAAATACCATCAAATGTCTTGCCAAGAATTTATATCCCTTCCTAAAACTGATTAAAGCAACATGTTAGCAAGAAGCAAGATGCCTTTAGAATTAATTTCGTAAAACTGTTAGGCTTCTTTAACAGCGACATGTTGAGATGCAAACTAGCTTGCAAAAATAGAAACGCAATGCAACGAAGGGAAGAAGTTGCACCGTGCATTCTTCCTGATGAGCGTACAGTTACAAACAAAGCAAACAGTACAAACAAAGTATGATTCACTGCAAAGGTTAATGAGCATGTGCTGTACCATGCTGCATGCATTTTATTATGCTGATGGCTTTCACCGCACCGCTAATGCCTCAATTTGAATGTTCATTCATTTCATTTGTCTAATGCAACAATGTACCACAATGCCCCACTGGGAATGTAGCCTAAATATTTCTTTAACTTTTGCTCAGTGGTGCCACAGCCGAGTTTACTTGGAAACCTGTGACCATTTACTGCATTCTTTGAGGGCACATGATCAAGCCGCCAATAGACTGCTAATGACCCTAGGAACTAAAAGCAGAAGTCTGACTCCTCTGCTATCTGCAGGCACTGCCTCTAGTCGCAACTGACCAGAAATACACCATTGCAACAGTGGACTAGTAGTAAGTAATAGTACAGGGTGGTGCAAAAAAGGTCCCGCACAAGTCTCTTCTGGTGAAAGTATACAGACAGATGTCAGCTGGACCATCCCTGTGTGTGAGATACTTGAACTGTGCTGTGTGTGCTACCCGAGTTCATCGAAAGCTGAGTCACCGGCATCTGTTGTCATATGGGTCATGCTCTCATATGGCAAATAGAGGCAGCAATGGCTTCTATAAACCTGGGAAGCACACACATTACAGATCCAGTAACAGGCACACATGGAAAGGACACCTGGAATCTGTCTATATACTTGTGCTTGTGGCAAGCAATTGTGCTGTTTTTTCCTGAGCCACCTTGTATTAGCTGTATTCTCTCTGGACAAATTCTTTCTCACCAGGGATAAGCAAGATCAATTTCACAAAACGTGACATTTCCCTGAGTGGAAAGGGAGGGAAGGGTTGGGGGATTAAATCACCTAAGCCACTGCCTCTCACCAGTGTCCTCCATACCTCTATCCATCTTCCCAATACTTCTGCCTTGACAGTTCCGGTTTAGAAGGTGCAAGTATTGGGAAGGTGGGGAGTGGCATGGAGTGCATTGGTAAAAGGTGGTGACTTCGGTTTGTTTACCCCCATTGCCCTCCAGTTCCTTTCCTCAAAATTAATCACACACATCACTTTTTTATAAGAATCAACGGGCTACTCTGTCTACACTTCCTACTTCTACCTCCTACTTGCTCCTACAGCATCCCCTACACACTCTGAGTTGATATAAAATGTGCTTAAATAAATTGGCCCTGTGAGCTTGCAAGCCAATAAATAAAAAGGTAGTTAAAAAGTTGAAATGTGCTATGTGTTATGCAGCTTGCCTCAATGCAAATTTGTATTCGTTTTTTTTCTTTTAGCCCTTTTCCAGCCAAGCACGTGCCTAGTACGCTCTGGCAGGCAAGGGCTCCTACTGCCAAGAGCGTACCGAGTATGTTTTTTGCAATTTCCTGCTTTGTTTTCTTCTTGCTGTGTGCCTAAACCATCCACTGCAGCAGACAGCAGGAGAAGCTCCTAGGCATAGACCTCTGAGTTTCGTATTTCTAGCAGAGGCTCTTGATCGTCTGTCACATGACCCCAAGCACACACAGTGGCAGAGACAGAGCTGTAATCCGTATTCAGCGGCCGTGACAGTGAAAACCCCCCCCCAAAAAAACCACCCCAAAAAAGAAAACAACAACATTCCCAACAACATCCCTTTAAATTTGCTGTCATCTACAGTCCTCTGATATGAGTCCTCTCCCTGCACCTCTAAAGGGATACAGGGAAGCCTATTTTCCTGCACTCTTCTCCAGCAAATGTATAATCTGGTACATTTGAAGACCTAGTGCTCAAGCTATCGGGGCCTATTAAATGATTAGCAGGACAAGGAGGCTCTTCCTATTGGCTGTCTAGTACTGTCTGTCATTCAGCACATGTATAGGAGTCCTGGGTTTTACTGTGAGTTCGCTGGATAATTGTGAAAAAAGCTGTTTTATTACTGGGGTGTGTTGTAGACAGGAAAAGTGGGTCACAAATACATAGCTGCTATCGTTGGGTTCAGCAGAATCAGGGCTTTTACAAACAGTAACATTTTTGCCAGTAAATGTAATTCTTTGAAATAAAAAAAAAAAAAAAAACACAACAGAAAAATATTTTATTTTTATTTCACTTTTTTTTTTACGTATTTCACTTTAAAAAAATCTCCAGCAAAAAGTACAAATATTTGTTTCAGTGTTCAAACTTAATGATTACGGAAAGAAAAATATATATGTGTATATTTAAGGTGTCCTATTTCATGTAAGTTGTCTTGAAAAATCTCAAGTAAACCCAATGAGTACAAAATGTCTTAAAACTGCTTGGCAGTAGATGTTGGCGTTTAGGACAAATCAGCTGGCAGCAAAAGGGTTAAACTACCATGTTGTTTAAATATTCATGTGTAGGTTTCTAGATCAAAATACATTTTCCCTGCAGAGAACAGTTTAAGGTAGCTTACCTCTGTTTCACTGGGAAATGCAGAAGCCTCTGTTTTGATATACCTGCCCACCCCCTTCTGTCCTCCAATGATCTCTGCCTGACTTCCCCATGCATTTCTCACCTGCACAGCTTCAGGACTTCTCAAGAGCTGACCCCACCCTATATAAATCCCTCCCACTGACCCTCAGACTTGCACTTTCCTTTAACACCTTCAAGCAAGCCCTCAAAACACACTTCTTCAAAATGGAACACCCCACATCTACCACACTTTAGCTCTCTCAGCTGAGCACCTTTTCTACAGCCCTATTTTATGTGTCCCTCCCCCTACCTTTAGATTGTAAACCTTTGGCAGGGTCCCCCCCCCCCTCCTCCCTTTAGTGTGTCCTTTTTGATTTTGCAACCCCAGCGCTATGACATCCTTCCCATGGACTAACTTGGACTTGAATTGCTTGGTCTCTGTAAAATCACATGATCATTCATCTTATACCCTTGTCACCAATTATGTATTTTGTATATTAGTGTACACCATTGTCTGTATTATTATGTACCCCATGTTTGTTTCTTACTTTGTACAGCGCCATGGAATATGTTGGTGCTTTATCAATCAATAATAATACCCTGTTTGCGTGGACAACCTTGCACTATGTTTTATAACCATTTGCTACCTCTCTGTCTGTCACCCCTTGTTTACATTGTACGTGTCCATATGTATTGTCCAGCAGACACTTCAGCAGAAAAGGAGGGGGGAAGAGTTAAGAAACATGCCTTCAGAGAGCTTCAGCCAGCAATGCTTACATTTGCCATAAGCCATAGATAAGCTATCTTGAACTGTTTTCTGCAGTGAAAGTGTGCATTTTTATACTCAGAGAATGTGTGGGATTGCTTTCAAATGTTTTTATTTTTAAGTGAGAGTAGTTACTAACATTTTAGTTTTGGGAGTATAATCTCACTTCAACGCATGAGATTAAATATTTTATATAAAAACATTCTTAGTCTTATGAGGGCATAAAAAATACCAAAAGTGTATGTGTAATGCCTGGCAGATCTCCCGCTTTCTTTTCAGCTGCTATGCCCTAATCTATTACCACCTTCTTCACCCTTTGTGGCATGTCCCTGCTAGAATGAGAGGTGAGGAAGTAACACCTGCCCGACTTCGGTTACACCCAGGCCTTGGAGGTGCAAGGCATAGCAGCTGAGGCCTAGAAAGCCAGAGTACCAAAAGAGGTCACCACTGAGGCCATCAACACAGTTCAGCAGTATCACATGCACAGTTCAAGTACAGTAATCCAAGTATGAATCTCTTCATGCAAAACCATGCAACAGCAAAAGTAATTTGGTTGACAGAGTTCCAGCAGACTTGCATGCAGGGTATCGACAAGAAGTGACTGATGTACCTGGCACAGTTCTCTTTGAGTCTGCATGCAAGATTATATAAATGGATAGCAGACGTTCAAGATGATATATGACAGGTTTGTGCAAGACTATAAGCACACTGTTAGCTGACTGATAAGGAGAGTAGACTATACTTATCATCCAAGGCAAGTGGCTTACAGAGAATGTCCAGTAACAGTCCGAGGTCAGTCCAGGTGGCAATCAAGGGAAATTCAGTAACTTAGCAGAGGTCGGTCCAGGCAGCAATCAAGGGAAGTCCAATAACTTAGCAGAGGTCGGTCCAGGCAGCAGGCAAAGGGTAATCCAGGAAACAAGCAGAGGTTAAATACAACAGAGTAAGCCAATACAAGCCGAGGTCAAAGTCCAGAATATCAACACAGGATTCAGAGTGTGCACCCAGCAACTAGCCAAAGCTTATGCTATCATGGGCGATGACTGGGAGCACTCCGCACATTTAAATAGCAATCATTCTCTAATCAGTGGCCCGCCAGCTTCCGCTCCACCAATCACACAGCAAGGCATAATCAGCTAAAGATCAGCTAACACCGCTCCTGTCAGTTGAGTGGGTCAGCTGACTATAGTTTACCCTTGCGGAGGGCGTACTGTGAACGCTCCCTCCGCCTATCAGTGTGTGGACTGTGAGTCAGCGGCGGGGCCGGTGGCGGGGAACAAGCGCTGAGACCCGAAAGTGGCAGAGTCTGCCCGGGTGTCGGCAGCGCTTTCAAGATTAACAGGTACATTCCTTACAGAATGTCAGTTAAAGGGACTCCGAGCAGTGCAGAAACTATGGAAAGATGCATATCATTTTAAAGCTCTCTTTCTCCTCTTTCCAATGATATATAAACCCCCGCCCTACGCTTTTTAGTTTTCGCTATTTTCGCGATTGAAATTGCCGCGGCTGCGATTTCAATCGCGAAAATAGAGAAAACTAAAAGGCGTAGGGCGACGATATAGGTGTCGCCAGAAAGAGGAGAAAGAGAGCTTTAAAATGATATCCATCAAGTCATAGTTATATTGTATTACACAGGACGACACTTTCCCCAGTGTCAGCAGCTCCATTCAGTAGAATGGAGCTGCTGACTTTAGGAAAAAGTCGTCCTGTGTAATACAATATAACTATGGAAAGATGGATATCATTTTAAAGCTCTCTTTCTCCTCTTTCTGGCGACACCTAAATCGTCGCCCTACGCATTTTAAGCCGCATCTACACGAGTAGATGCGGCCGCGATGTTCCTTATCAATCGAGCCGCTGATGCGGCTCGATTGATAAGATCCGACAGGACGGATCTCCGCACCGCCGATTCCCTGCTCGCTCCCCGCGAGGGGAGAATGGCAGGGAATTGAGCGGAAGATAAGCGGCGCCGGCGGGGACGAGCGGGCACGAGCGGGGAATCGAATGCGACGCACGCGCGGTGAGCGGGGACGCGGCGGGCACGCGGAAGATGCGATCCGGCGGCTAATCTTGCCGCCGGATCGCTACAACCTCTCTCCGTGTAGACGGGGCTTTAGTTTTCTCTATTTTCGCGATTGAAATCGCGGCCGCTGCAATTTCAATCGTGAAAATAGCGAAAACTAAAAGGCGTAGGGCGGCATTTTATATATCATTGGAAAGAGAAGAAAGACAGCTTTAAAATGATATGCATCTTTCCATAGTTTCTGCACTGTTCAGAGTCCCTTTAAAGAGACACTGAAGCGAAAAAAAAAATATGATATAGTGAATTGGTTGTGTAAGATTAGCAGTAAAGAAAATATTCTCATACTTTTATTTTCAGGTATATAGTGTTTTTTCTAACATTGCATCATTCTATAATATGTGCAGATTACACAACACTCTGCATTCAAAATGAGTCTTTCAGAGCAGTCTGTGAAGTAGCAGAGAAAAAGTAAACAGTTCACTTACAGTTGAGATAATAAAAGTCAGATAACAGCCCTCTCCACGACTAACTTAGTCGGAGAGCTTAATGGCTTGTTTGCATAGAGATAACAACTGGAGTTTCTCAACTCTTCCTGTACTGGAAACAATTAGACTGATGTATCTGATATTAATGTTTTATTTCTTAGCTGTGCTAAACATACAAATCATATCATCATTTTTTTTCCGCTTCAGTGTCTCTTTAAAGCATGTAAGGGCTATGATCAGAGAGATTATGACACTGCTAAAAGCAAAAGTGCAGCAACAATAAAAATCTGTGATTGAGGTGCTTGTCCTGGTGCTAGTGAGGTGCTGATGGAACTTTTGTCAGCAGTTCAATAAAAGTTCTTACTTTACAAGTATTAGGTGACAATTACTAGAAATAAATAATTATTAAATTTGTTGAAATTACCTCTTGCATCTGTTCAACAACCATAATTAGTATAGAAAGTAATGAACCATTTGGGACGTACTGCTTACGGGAATAAAAATAAAAATGTATTATTGAACAAAGCAATGATTATATAAAAAGAAGGAATATTTAAACAGCAGGCATTCATTGCTAAAATTCATCATATTGAAATTCTGCTGATCTCTTTACAAGCAGTTTGTGATGTTAGCATTGATTTTACCTTGTTAATTGCAGTATTTATACAGCCAGCCATGGTTATGTCATAAAATGTCACACCCCAATATATGTCAATATATGTGACTAGTATAATGTTAGTTTTATTTTTTTCTGTATAGCTCAGTAAATGTTGTAAATGTTGTATAGTTAATGCATAGCTAAGGAACCATTTTGTAGAATATGTAATCAAATAATTACATAAATCTAGGAAAGACAAATGTTGTCAAACAAATTTACATAATTTTTATGAATGAAGACGATTGTAGATATTTAAATAGAGGAGGGGCTGTAGATACTGTATAATATCTTGAAACTTTGAAAGATCCTGTGAAACAGTTGCACAGGGATGCTTAGTGAAGTGTGGTCCGGTGTTGGTCGAGGAGCAGATATGCAGTCATCAAACCAACAAACTTTGATTTCGGTGATACCTTTATTCAGATGCTGAGGAAGAAATGTAACATTTTAAAACCTTACAATAAACCACGTACAGTCATTGAAGGTATCACTGCAATCAGCACGGATGCTTAATGTATTGGATAAGGTCTGTTGTGTTATATAACTCACTCTTAATGGGCAAAATGGTGACTTAAAGAACGTTTTTACTGAGTTTTAATTTTTTTTTTTAAACTCTGATTGGTTCATCACCGAAAGTGACTTACCACAGGGTTTGTTTTGGCGTACAGTTTATTTTTTTTTATTTTTTTTTAAATTAGCTATAAAGACTGTTTCTTAACTGAATTATTACATGAAGAAAAAAAGCACACAATTTTGACAAATGGAAAGTACTGTGCATAGTGAGCTAAAAACTTGTAAAGTTTAGGAGGAATTCAATTAAATGATTTCCCAATGAAAAAGTATTTAAGTGTCTTTGTAGATTATAGGCTTAAAGGAAACACAAGGTGAAAACTAGAGATGGTCGCTGGATTTATAAATACCGCAATTCCTGACGGAATTTGGTGATTCCTGTTCCGATGCGGTTATAGCGCTTAGGCGGAATTTCCGCGGAAAAAATAAAATTCCACGGAATTCAAATTTTTTCCCCCACCGAACTGATTTCTGCCTAATAAGAAGAATTTCAACTCCATAGACTTCCTCCCTTCCTTCCGAAGGGTCTCATCTTCCAGGGAATTGTAGGATTTCAAAAGCCAGCTTACATACCTTGGCCAGGAATTGAACCCAGGTCTAGCACTTGGTAGGTAGCTCTCTTCACCACTACATGCTGAAGCCAGCCTAGCATGTACCATTATGATATATCCAAGAGAAAAATGAGCTTGCTTAGGGATTTGTAGGATGTCAAAAGCCAACTCACATACATTGGCCAGGCCCAGGAATTGAACCCAGGCCTACCGCTCTGTAGGCTGCTATCCTAACCACCAACACAACACACTACAATGCTACATGCTGAAGCCAGCCTAGCATGTACCATTGTGATATATCCAAGAGAAAAATGAGCTTGCTTAGGGATTTGTAGGATGTCAAAAGCCAACTCACATACATTGGCCAGGCCCAGTAATTGAACCCAGGCCTACCGCTCTGTAGGCTGCTATCCTAACCACCAACACAACACACTACAATGCTACATGCTGAAGCCAGCCTAGCATGTACCATTGTGATATATCCAAGAGAAAAATGAGCTTGCTTAGGGAATTGTAGGATTTCAAACACCAGCTTACATACATTGGCCAGGAATCAAACCCGGGTCTAGTGCTCGGTAGGCTGCTATCCTAACCATTATACCACTAACACAACACACTACAATGCTACATGCTGAAGCCAGCCTAGCATGTACCATTGTGATATACCCAAGAAAAAAATTCTCTCTCTCTCTCTCTCTCTCTAGGACTTGATGCCATTAAACTGAATTTTCAGCTTAAAACCATCAACAGATATCGGCAGAATTTCACAGGCAATTTTGGAATTCCACCGGATTGAAAAAGCAATTCCGTTCTGACCAAATGGAACGGAATGACCAATTTCCGCCTAAAATTGTGGAAAATACAATTCCACAGAAAGCGGTGACCATGCCTAAGAGAGAAAGAGAGAGAGAGAGAGAGAGGCAAGGCCATGCCTGGGTGGGCTTGAACCACCAACCTTACAGTTAACAGCCAAACGCACTAACCAATTGTGCCACAAAGACTGTGCACGCAGCTGCTGTTGAATGATTTTATGGGGATGTATGTGTGTCTTTTGGAGGAAGGAAGTAAGTCTGCTCCAAGAAGTTTCAGCATGTAGTGTTGGTGGTATAATGGTTAGGATAGCAGCCTACCAAGCGGTAAACCTGGGTTTGATTCCCAGCCAATGTATGTGAACTGGCTTTTGAAATCCTAAAATTCCCTAAGCAAGCTCATTTTTCTCTTGGATATATCACAATGGTACATGCTAGGCTGGCTTTAGCATGTAGCATTGTAGTGTGTTGTGTTGGTGGTATAATGGTTAGGATAGCAGCCTACCAAGCACTAGACCTGGGTTCGATTCCCGGCCAATGTATGTAAGCTGGCTTTTGAAATCCTACAATTCCCTAAGAAAGCTCATTTTTCTCTTGGATAGTTCACAATGGTACATGCTAGGCTGGCTTCAGCATGTAGCATTGTAGCGTGTTGTGTTGGTGGTGTAACGGTTAGGATAGCAGCCTACTGACCACTAGACCTGGGTTTGATTCCCGGCCAAAGTATGTAAGCTGGCTTTTGAAATCCTACAATTCCCTAAGCAAGCTCATTTTTCTCTTGGTTATATCACAATGGTACATGCTAGGCTGGCTTCAGCAAGTAGCATTGTAGTGTGTTGTGTTGGTGGTATAATGGTTAGGATAGCAGCCTACAGAACGGTAGGCCTGGGTTCAATTCCTGGGCCTGGCCAATGTATGTGAGTTGGCTTTTGACATCCTACAAATCCCTAAGCAAGTTCATTTTTCTCTTGGATATATCATAATGGTACATGCTATGCTGGCTTCAGCATGTAGTGATGGTTGTGGTATAGTGGGGAAGATAGCCGCCTACCAAGCAACCTGGATTCAATTCCTGGCCAAGGTATGTAAGCTGGCTTTTGAAATCCTACTAATTCCCTGGAAGACGAAACCCTCCTCCCTCCGGGAGGAAGGGAGGAGAAAAAGGACTAAGGGAACGGTCTATGGGCTACCATATAGCATAAACAAGGTTCCATTTGTGATTATTTACATTTTTCTGACGGAATCCGGAATTCCGCGGAATTTCACAAAAATCCGGCGGAATTTTCATAGCGACGGAATTCAGCGCTGGCGGAATCCGCGAATTCCGGCGGAACGGAATTTGGTCTTTCCGATCATCCCTAGTGAAAACAAACTGATGTGATAAACAAATTATTATTATTATTATTTTGTATTTATAAAGCGCCAACATATTCCGTGTACAATGTAAGAAAACAAACAAGGGATACATAATGATGCAATGATATACATCAAATATGAACACTGATACAAAGTACAGAACTGCTGATTACAATAGCAAATTTAACATGATGACTAAAATGTATAAATGTCTAACAACAAGCAAGCAATTAAATTAATAACATTACATGACACAAAAGGATGAGAGCCCTGCCCTTGTGAGCTTACAATCTAAAGGAATGGGGTGGAAACAAGAGCTGGGGGTAGTATACAGTATATGTACAGGCAGTGCGTAATTAGGTTATTTAGTGGGTGCATGCAGGGGCGTAACTAGAAATTACTGGCCCCCCTGCGAAACTATGGATGGGGCCCCTAATACCTCTAACCCTCCCCACACACACAATTCCAGCATTTTAAACTGAGAACCAATTCACAATTAAACTGAGATGCAGTCATTAGAACAAGTGTGCAGAGAATAGAAAGCTTTTTCTCTCCGTGCCCAGACTCCTGAAGCATCACTACAGGACACAGCACTTGGGAAGAGGTAGCAAGGCTCGGGGTAGAACAGTGCTATACACAAGACCCTGCTGAACAATGAATAGGGACTGTCTACAAATCTTTGTCTGCAAACCTTTGTATGATTCTTGATCAGTGGCTGAGCAGATGCCGTCATTAGAACAATTGTGCAGAGCAGAAAGTGTTTTCTCTCCTTGCCTTAGTTGTCAGTCTCTCAGGATGGGGCCCCCTGTGGTTTCTGGGCCCCCCTGCGGCTGCATCCCTTGCAGGGTCTATTGTTACGCCCCTGGGTGCATGACCTAAGCTAGAGAATATGCTTGTCGGGAAAGGTGGGTTTTGAGGGAGCGTTTAAAGATTTCAAAGATCTAGATGCTTGCATGTATGTGGCTTAGTAGCTTTTTTTTTTTTTTTTATAAACAAGCTATTGGACAGGAATACCGAATCTAATAAAGTGGCCAAGGAATGTATATACAACAGTCACACTTTTGTGACTCCTGATTGTCTTCCTCTGCAAAGACTTTGAATTCTGGGTTACTCTTTTGGGTCTTAAAGTGAATGTTTACCACTTTAAAAATCTAAAAGTCAGATACTCACCTAAGGAGAGGGAAGGCTCGGTCCTAATGAGCCTTCCCTCTCCTCTCCCGGTGCCCGGTCCCGTTCAGGATCCCCCGTAGCAGTATTCGACCAGTTCGGTCAAATACTGTCACTTCCGCAGCTGAAGGGAGCTTTCAGAAGCCTTCGAGAGCACTCGGGCTCCCGAAGACGGGCCGCTCCATACTACACATGCGTAAGCGCCCTCTATGACGCACTCGCTCGTGTGTAGTATGGAGTGGCCCGTCTTCGGAAGCCCGAGTGCTCCCGAAGATCTCCGAAGTCCCTGCGGCGGCGGACGCGAACGGGGGAGCCAGCGCAGCACCGAGGGCACCGGGAGAGGAGAGGGAAGGCTCATTAGGACCGAGCCTTCCCTCTCCTTAGGTGAGTATCTGACTTTTTGATTTTTAAAGTGGTAACCATTGGCTTTAAGCCGTACAGTGCTCTACAAGCTACGTGATACTCACAATGGTCACTTAGGGAGTGAACAGGTGCTGTTGTAGGTCTGAGCTCTCAGACAAAACACAAATACATCAATCTAAAAAACAACCCCCTCCCTTTTTTGGGGTCTCTTTTTCTTTCTATGGTTTCTCCACTATTGTTTGAACTTTGGTTCCGATGTGACTTATGATAGCTAACTATGGATATGGGTCTTTGTATCCGTGTGACACTCCAGCAGACCATTTCATTCATTTTTGAATTAAGTATAAGAGATAATGGCCCATATGCAATTCACTTTTTCACCTGATTTTTCTCCTAGGAGATAATTTTTCATTTTCTATTTAAAATAAATTTTCAGCACTTTTCAACTGAAAAAGTACCAAAAGGTTGGTGAAAATTAATTATCAAAATTATTTCCAGTATTTTCTTGCTTGCTGGTAGTTTTAAATGTATTTTATTGACAATTTTGAAAATATCACCTAGGAGAAAAAGCAGGTGATAACCACTTCTGGATTTCCGGATTTCAGCCTGATCTGTGCTGCGGGGGCTCTTCAGCCCGCAGCACAGATCAGATAGCAGGCAGGGCGATCAGACTTCCCCCCTTTTTTCCCCCACTAGGAGGATGTCCTGCTGGGGGGGGTCTGATCGCCGCCGCGCTGCTGTGCCTAGCGGGGGGGGGGGGGCTTCTCAAAGCCCCCCCTCCACAGCGCTATTCCTCCCTCTGCCTCCTTCCCTCCCTCCCCTCTTCATTATGGGCTGCGCAGGACGGAAATCCGTCCTGCGCCGCCTCAGATAGGCTTCAGCCTATGAGATGCCGGCGATCCCCGGCCAATCACAGGCCGGGGATCGCCGATCTCCTCTACGGCGCTGCTGCGCAGCAGCGCCGTATGTATGTAAACAGCGGGGAAGATCTTCCCCGCGTGTTTACATTTACCCTGCGGGCCGTGATTGGAGGCTCGCAGGGTGTTCACGGAGACACCCTCCGTGAACTGACATGGAACGAAACCGCTTCAGGATTCAGGGGCGTACTTATGCGTACGCAGAATCCTGATGTGGATAAAATTAATTGCATATGGGCCAATGTATTTGATACATGAGTATATATAAGGGTAAATAATATGTGAAATGTTTTATTTAGTGTTTTATTCTTATGATGACAAAAAATCCTCCTCGAAGCTCTAGCCACCGGCAATTTGGGGCGCAGATGCTTTTCTTCCTGTTTGCGTCCCACTGTGGAATGCATGGCACACACGTCCGCCTGCCCTGTGCTTGCGTGGGGCGGGACGCGTATGCGGCAATGCGTAAAACAGGACGCTTTGTCTAATTTCTGATGGCAATGCTGATGGGCTGGAGACGCAATCGTCATTATACAACTCCTTCCCTGAAGAGGGCGTCAATGGATACGGTAAAACTAGTTGGATAATGGGCTCTCTGGTCACCCTGCCTGCCTGCAGCCTCACACCAAAGACCATCTTTATGCTTATTAATCTGGTAACTATGTACAATTGACTGTACATTGTTTGACACATGCTGGGATGTACAAGCGCTCCTCTGCTACAAAGAACCATTCATGCTGCTGCATATGCCTACTAACTAGCATCTCTGCATACCAATCCATCTGCGCTGCTATGCCAACAATTACCGCAAACTTCAACATAAGTTAGCCTTTGCTGCTGTCATGCTTTTGCTGATGGACAAGAAATATAAGGCAAGAAGACTGCCACTAGGTTCCCCTTTGCTACTACAATAATACATCTGCAGCTTGATTCACTAACTAGTGCTAAGCCGGTTAGTGAGCCTTAAGAGATAGTGGGCGCAAACCACAGAGTTAGGTGGCTTGCGCCCACACATTGTGCTCAGCCCCGCTCAGTGCGCGTGCAGCACGGTGCGCCGGTAATAGTGCGCGGTGCGACGATAACGTTGCACCCGCTGCCCTGTAAAGGTCGCACCCGGTGCAATGAAAACGGCGCATCAGGTGCCCCTGAAACGGCGCATCAATGCCCTGCTTCAGGGGGCTACCGATGCGCCGTTTTCATCGCACCAGGCGTGATGTTTACAGGGCAGCAGTTGTGACGTTATCGTCGCACCCGCACTATTACCGGCGCGCAGCGCGCGCACTGAGCGTGGCTGTGCGCGAAGTAGCTTTGTGCGGCCATTAGTGCACGCAAAGCTACTTATCAGGGGCGTAGCAATAGGGGTTGCAGAGGTAGCGACCACATCGGGGCCCTTGGGCCAGAGGGGCCCCGAAGGGCCCTCCCCCAACTACAGTATTAGCTCTCTATTGGTCCTGTGCCCATAATAATGACTTCTATAGATACTTTGAATACTGGTAATCCTTAAGAAACTGTTTCCCATGCTTTTCTTGCACCTCTGACACTGTAGTTGCCGTTGGCAGGTTTTGGTGCGCCGTATCAATTGTTATGTATAGAGTGCTTAAGGGGGCCCCATTGTCAAACTTGCACCGGGGCCCACAGCTCCTTAGCTACGCCACTGCTACTTATGGGGCACTAAGCGGCTAACACTTAGCACTGGTTAGTGAATCAAGCCCCTAGACTGCTATTGGGTCCTGTATAGCTAGCTATAACCATTCAATCTCACTAGGGACTGCAATTGGGTCCTTGCTGTGGATTTATAAGTAATGGATGTTGGTACCATCTACTGCAATACTCTGAGATCTATACCTGTATTACACGGTGCTCTTTGTGGATTATAGTTTGCTTTCTTGGACAACACTTTTTCTTTATGCATTGCGGACTGTGATTGGGTCCCTGTCTTGGACATGCTTTTCTGTGAGTTTCCTTAGCATCATTATTTTTTGCACCAGAAGACTGTGGGTGTTTTGATTCTGGGTTATAGAGGACTGCAGTCTCTTACTGTACATATATGTAAGATCGAGCCAACGGGGTGACCAATTTTTATTGGCAATACAGGCAATTTACCTGTTCTGATGTGTTTGACAAGTGTGTTTTTAAATATATGATGTATTTGATACTATGGCCTTGATTAGCACCGGCTAGTGAGCCTTACTACTTTGTGGGTGCAAACCAGGGCGTTAGGTGGTTATCAGAGTTAAGAGGCCCTAGCAGAGTTAAAGGGCCTTATTGGTGCCTTAGAAGATTTAAGGGGCCTTCTCAGAGTTAAGGAGCCTTATTGGTGCATTAGCAGAGTTAAAGGTCCTTAGCAGAGTTAAGGGGCCTTATTGGTGCCTTAGCAGATTTAAGGGGCCTTATCAGAGTTAAGGGGCCTTATCAGAGTAGCATAGCGAGCGCTTCGAACATATGCCTGCTAATTGTCAATGACAAGAGCTCCACTTATCCTACCCTGAGCCCCTGTGGGTCCAATCACTTTAAAGGACATTATCCCCGCACTTTGATTGGCCCAATAGGCTGCCTGTCACTTGACATGCACAAACAACCTCAAGAATAAGAATTCCTCACTGACTCTCACTACTCCCATCACTTCACTTTGGTTCGTGCTCCTATTCCCTGCAGAAGTGGTATTTCCTCTATAATACTTCTTATTGATACTTTCTGTTGCACTATATTCTTGGGGGATACGCTGTATAGGTTCGCACTGGCACATTTTTTCTATGTTGGCCATCTTTTTGCACTAGCACTTTCATTGGTATGTTTCACTCTAAATACTTTTTTCACAATTTTGGCATTTTTATGGTGTTATCTCCCTTACACCAGCACCATGTGATATCTATAAATATTAACAATATTTCACAGATCTATGCATATTTATGCTTCACTGAAAATATTTTTATATTTTTTTCTGTTTTTGCAATCTGTTCTTGAGAGATTGCACATTTTATAGTTATATTATATGTATGTTATGGCCAGAACCCGAAGCCTGGCCACTTCGGGATCTGGCCGGCCAACACGCGACGTGGCCGCGCCCCTGCTGCCAATGTTAGAAATAAAATGATTAGTATAACAATTCATGTATTTTCTGGCCGTCTCACTGCGGCCAAATTTATAAAAGTGAGTTCATTGAATTTAATTAAGCCGGCGGCAATGTAACAGATGAAGCCGCCGGCTTCAGCTCTCTCACCCCCCCCCCCCCCGCCTCTTCGCACCCCCTGCCTATCTCCTATACAATACTGGCAGCCGGGGACACGCATGTCCCCGAGAGTCGTTCGTTGCACCAGGGAAGCAGAGCGGGGAGGCTGCCGACATTGATTCTGCCAGCACCCGCTCCTAAGTACGGCAGGATTCCCTGCCACCACGAATGACTCTGGGGGGACAAGCATGTCCCCGGCTGCCAGTATTGTATAGGAGAGAGGCAGGGGGAGGAGAGGAGGCGGAGCCGAAGCCGGCGGCTTCATCTGTTACATTGCCACCAGCTTAATTAAGTTAAATGAACTCGCTTTTATACATTTGGCCGCAGTGAGACGGCCAGAAAATACAAGAATTGTTACACTAATCATTTCATTTCTAACATTTTTCTGCGGGGGCGCGGCCACGTAACTGGCCGTAACATATATACTGTTTAAGCCATTAGTATTACTAGACATTTGGCATAGTTTATTATTATGTTGTATATTAATCTGCATAATAGGAACTATAGAGGCTTGCCTATTTATTATTAGTCTGTATACAGACTTATGGATGTCATGCGACCATGCCTTATTTTTAACATTGTTTTTAATCATGCAGATTTGATACAATAAAGAGTTTCTGAACAGTGAAGCAGTGATTAATTTTGATTTTGTCAATTAGGATTTCAGAGTGGGAATTCTGATTCTTGAGGTTGTTTGTGCATGTCAAGTGACAGGCAGCCTATTGGGCCAATCAAAGTGCGGGGATAATGTCCTTTAAAGTGATTGGACCCGCAGGGGCTCAGGGCAAGACGAGTGGAGCTCTTGTCATTGCCAATTAGCAGGCATAAGTTTGTAGTGCTCGCTATCCTACTCTGATAAGGCACACTAACTCTTATAAGGCCCCTTAACTCTGATAAGGCACCAATAAGGCCCCTTAAATCTGATAAGGCCCCTTAACTCTGATAAGGTACCAATAAGGCCCCTTAAAGAGAACCTGTACTCTAAAATTCTTAAATAAAAAGCATACCATTCTATTCCTTATGTTCTCCTGGGCCCTTCTTTGCTGTTTCTGCCACTCCCTGCTGCAATCCTGGCTTGTAATTGCCAGTTTTAGGCAGTGTTTACAAACAAAAAACATGACTGTTAACCAGCATGTGATAGGCTGAGAGAAGCTCAGTCTGTGACTCATACAGAGCCTGGAGGGGGCGTGGAGAGGGTGTGTATGGGGAATGGATATAGGGCATGCACTAGTGTAGATGCACATTGGTGGTACAGTTTGTAGTCTATTGAGTAACTGTATGGACAGTAGTCCTTTGAGGTGTGAGGGTATGCACTATGTCTTTATAATAGATGGTGAGGTGTGAGAAAGCGCGGAAGGGCAGCCGCTTGTTCTCAGAGCGGGGCGGCTGCTTCTGCATCCTGCATGGCAGCGCGGCGTGGAGGAACCGCCGCATGCCGCATAGACAGCGGTGAATGCGGAAAGGCCGCCGCATGCAGTGCGGCGGCTCCCGCGGTGGGCATCAGGGACAGTGCGGGTGAGGCTGGGACTCATAGTCCACCAGGTTTGAGAGTGTCGCGCGGGCGGGCAGAGAGGCAGGCCCTATATGGCAGCCAGAAGAAGGTCAGCTGACTGAGCGGGTCAGCTGGCATTTCCATCGATCCTCATTGGTCCAGCAATTAGGGGAGGTACTGGAGAGTCCTTTTGTATATATACTGCTGGCTGTTCACTTGCCCGTTGTCTGGCGTTGCGAACACAACGTGCTAGCACTCAGACCCTAGTCAGATCCTAAAGTGTGCCGGGACCAGCTGGAGCTGTAATCCTACACTTAGCTAGATTCTGTTGATAGCTTAAAGTACTAGTTTGATTGTGATATCTGTTATGACCTTTTGGCTTGCCTGACTATCTCTTGAACTCTGATTCTGTACCTCGATATTTCTGATACTCTGTTGCCGAACCCCGGCTCGCCCTAAGACTCTGCTTCTGTCTCCTGATTCTGTACCTCGATATTTCTGATACTCTGTTGCCGAACCCTGCCTGTTTATCAAACTCCGCATCTGCCCTCTGAATCTGTACTTTATCTGTCTGTGTGTTTACGACCTGGCTTGTACAACCTCGAGAACCGACCTTACTGTTAGAGGCGGTTCCCAGTCCTGTTAGTGACACCTCCCCCTGAGTGTCACTATCAGAGAGTCCTTCCTATCTTAGCTTGACTCCTCTCTCCTAGGAGAGTTCAGGCTTTCGGAAGGAATCCGTGCAGTACCCCTTACTGCCTCGAGGCCTAGGCCTCTTAGTGTTACAATTACACCAAACACTACACTCTACTCAGGTGTCCAGAGGTTAGCTAGTATATCGGATTATCGGTGATACTGCAGATCATCTATAATCTGGTATATATCTGTATTCCCAGTGATACTGCAGATCACCGGTAATCAGATCCTCTCTGTGCTACACCGTTCGTTACATGAGGGTTATATAGTAATTGATGACATTTAATGAGGTGTACTGTCACTTTTAATTGCATGAGGATAGGTGTTGCACTAGTGGAGTTATGTATTGGTATATGTCATGTAACACTTATGATGCTATAACATGTAGTGTTTAGTGTGAATAGCAATTATATTGTAAAGGGATCTGTGTATTTATGCAGTAAATATGTTCTAGTAAGGAATTGTTTTAAATTATGTAGAAAGGGAATACCTGGATAATGCTTCTATGAATAGAGTCTATATAATTGATTGTTGTGGATCCTGATTGTTTTTTAAATGATTTTGATTGTAATTGTAATATTTGGCTGCACCGCAGTGATATCATAGCCAGCACGTTCTGTAGGCTGCCTAGCAACAAGCGGAGGGCGGTGCAGCGGGCGGAACTCAGAGCCGAGGAGACGCGGTGCAGGGATTTTTTGGTCTGACGTTGGTTGAGATCTCCAGCCCCTGAATGAGTCACGCAGTGTGACGAAGCGCATAGGGCGGAGTCGGAGACGTGCTGACATCAGAGCAGGAAGTGAAACGCAGGAGGAACGAGCGATCGTGCTGCTCTATGATAATCCGAGTTTGGAGATGAGTGATAGCCTGTAAACCTGCATTTTAAAGAGCAAGTTTTAAATAAATGGATTTTATTGTCACATGCTGATTCTACTCCTTGGCTGGCTGAACAAAAATTGGATGTGATATACAATAAAGCAAGACGCGCTTCTGGGGAGTGTACCCACAAAGGGGGAGTTGTGAGATTTACCCTTAATAAGGTGGTGGCACTACCCCCTGGAGTGCAGCACGGGGTGTTCATTGTAGCCTGTTGAAGGCAGTACTGGGCACTATGTGCATTTTCTGATTTTTTTTTTTACAGGGTGCAAGCAAGTGCAGTGATTTTTTGAGATAAGTGTACTGTTAAAGGTGGAGTGACCCTTTTTGTTGCTGCGATCCCCTGACAGTGTGAATATATTTTCCAGTGAAGCGCAGTATTTTTTTATTCATAGAGGGTGTGTATAGCTTCTGCCTATCACAGCAGAGCAGCACATTGCTGCCTGAGCTGACAAAGCTGGCAAAGGAAAGAAGATTTGATTATATGATAGAGATAATACAGCCACTGTGCAACTAGGAAAGGCTGCAGTTATGCTGGATACACACGGTGCGTTCCCGCACTCGATGCCCCGCTCAATTCCCAGCCGCTCGAATATTTCCGAGCATTTCCGAGCACGTTTCGATGATTGTTTGGTCAATTCTCATGTAAAGTATGCCAAATCGACCTAACGATCCATTGAAACGCGAATTGGACATGTCAGAAATAATCGAGTGGCTGGGAATCTACAGGAATTGAGCGGGGCATCGAGTGTGGGAACGCACCGTGTGTATCCAGCATAAGACAGACCACATTAAAACAGCATAAGACAGACCACATTAGAACAGGTACCTGGTACTGACAGGTGCTTGTACTGGTGCTAGTGAGGAAGTTAAAGAGGAACTCCAGTGAACATTTTACTGTTGGCAGGTGATGTAGCTGCTGCATGGTTTTTGGCAGTTGGAAACAGCTGTAAACAGCTATTTCCCACAAAAGTTTGAACTTTTCTTGTGGGAGGGGTTAATTGTGGGAGGGGTTTCACCACAATATCAGTCATACAGCGCCCCCTGATGGTCTGTTTGTGAAAAGGAATAGATTTCTCATGTAAAAGGGGGTATCAGCTACTGATTGGGATAAAGTTAAATTTTTGGTCGGAGTTTCTCTTTAAGGAACTTCTGTCTGTAGTTAGTTAATAAAAAGTTATTACTTAGTTACTTTTTTTCTTTAGAAGTTCTAGGCGTCTGTTTAAATAGATGTTGCTCCCAACTGCACTATACAATATAAATGCATGATTATTAAGTTTGTTAAATGTAGCTCTCGTACCTGTTCAACAAACATGATTAGGACAGATTGTAATGAATCATTTGGGACATACTGCTCACAGGAATGAAAAAAAAAATCTTATTTAGATGAAGCCATGATTCTATAAAAGGAACAAACATTTAAACATCAGGCATTGATCACTAAGACTCATCATTCTGCTGATCTTGACAAGCATTGATTTTCCTTGTTAGTTGCAGTATTTATATTGCCATGGTTATGTCATAAAATGTCCAATATTTTTGACCAGTATGAAGTTTTTTTTGTTTTTTTTTCATTGCTGTATAGATAAGTAAATATTATTTACTTAAGACATAGTTAAAGACTACTTTCAGTGAAAAAGACAAAGCTATTCATGTTAGGCTCTGTCATAAAGTGGACCTGAACTTTTTCCCTGGAAAGAAGAAATACATAGTGAAATTCACCCTGTATGTATTCAGAGAGTTTAGACTAATTCCCCCTCATCTGTGACTAAGCCAAAGTTGTAATTTGATCCCTGGTCTGTGTCAGCTGACTGCCATGGCAGAGCAGCTAATTTGTAAACACAGCATGTTAACAATATGTCTGCACACACTGCAGATTGATTACAGGAATTGTATCAGCTGTAGCAAAAGAAATGTTTTTCTTTAAAGGTTATTATGCCATTACATATCTTTTAAAGTAGAGAGGAAGCTCTGAGTCCATTTATTGCTGCCAGGATCAGTGGGCTTAGGGTTAATAACTCACCCACTCGCCAGTAGTTCATTAATGTCACAATCTCTGCCCCTCTCCCCTGCAAAACTTTTGTGTTGAAGCGCTGTCCACCCATACCACTTGCTGTGGCCCGCCCCAGCTACGCAACTGCAGTCTAATTGGTGGCTGCTGGACAGGAGGCAGGCTGCTACAATTTGGGGGGGGGGGGGGGGGGGGGTCAGAGCTTTGGGGGACTTTTAAATAAAATAGCCACAACTATCTTGCTGATGGAGGGAGATGAGCTTGACCTGTCTACTGAATTACGTGCTGATGGGTGAGTTATTAGCCCTGGGACCCACTGACCCTGGAGGCATTAAGACAGAGACTTACATGACATGGTAGGCTCTGTCAATTCACTAGAAGTGGTCCTTAAGGAACAAAATTGTGGAATATGTAATAAAGAATGATGACTTCAATCAAGGAAAGTCAAATGTTGAGTAACTAAAATATTTGTTTTTCTACGTAAATGTTACCGTATTTTTCGGACTATAAGACGCACTTTTTCTCCCCCAAAAGTGGGGAGAAAAAGTCGCTGCGTCTTATAGTCCGAAGGTAGCAAAAAAAGAAGTACAAATATTGCAAAAAAACAAAAAACGTTTCTCACTATTTCCGTCTGTGATGCTCTGGGTGTGTGGTTTGCTCCATGCCGCCAGTCTGCCTCATTTCCCGCTCTCCATGCAGCCAATGTTCCGCCTCCATTCCCCTCTATGCAGCCGCCAATCTGCCTCATTGCCCGCTCTCCATGCAGCCAATCATCCGCCTCTATTCCCCTCTATGCAGCCGCCAATCATCTGCCTTGATGCCCGGAATGATCCGCCTCTGGCCAGCTCTTCATGCTTCCATGCCATGTGCTTGCACGGAAGCTGCAGCGGCTGCGGCGGGGGCAGCGATTCAGGGCTAATTGCAGTGGCTGTAATCTTCTAAGTTGCTGCATGGCGGCGGGCAGAAGAGGCGCGATCCCAGGCTAATTGAAGGCAGCGGCTGTAATCTTCTAAGTTCCTGCACGGCGGCGGGGGGGGGGGGGGGGGGGGGGCAGATGAATAGCGATCCAGGGCTAATTGAAGGCAGCGGCTGTTATCCTGTATCCAGCACGGCGACGGCAGCGAGGCATTAGACGGGAGATAGTAGCGGTAGTTATGACTACCGATGCCTCAGTACTTCCTTGTTTACGCCCCCTCATGACGTAGGACACGCATGAGCCCTGGATCGCTATTCATCTGCCCCCCCCCCCCCGCCGCCGTGCAGGAACTTAGAAGATTACAGCCGCTGCCTTCAATTAGCCTTGGATCGCTCCTCATTTGGCCCCCCTGCCGCCATGCAGGAACTTTGAAGATTACAGCCGCTGCAATTAGCTCTGAAACGCTGCTCTTCTGCACCCCAAAGCCCGTAGGGCCAAAGGCGTAGGGCGGCCGTTTATATATCATTGGAAAGAGGAGAAAGAGAGCTTTAAAATGGTGTGCATCTTTCCATAGTTTCTTCGCTGCTCAGAGTCCCTTTAACCTCCTTGGCGGTAACCCCGTGTGTGACACGGGGTAAGCCGCCGGAGGGTGCCGCTCAGGCCCTGCTGGGCCGATTTTAATAATTTTTTTTTTGCTGGACGCAGCTAGCACTTTGCTAGCTGCGCCAGCACTCTGATCGCCGCCGGCCCCTTTGCGATCGCCGCTATCTGCTGCGGCGCGGGCCCCCCCCCCCTCCAGACCCCAGCGCTGCCTGGCCAATCAGTGCCAGGCAGCGCCGAGGGGTGGCCCGGGACTCCCAATGACGTCCCGACGTCAGTGACGTCGGTGACGTCATCCCGCCCCGTCGCCATGGCGACGGGGGAAGCCCTCCAGGAAATCCCGTTCTATGAACGGGATTTCCTGATCGGAGATCGCCGAAGGCGATCGAAGCGGGCGGGGGGGTGCCGCTCAGCAGCGGCTATCATGTAGCGAGCCCTCGGCTCGCTACATGATTAAAAAAAATTTTTTTTAAAAAAAACCTGCTGCGCTCCCTCCTGGCGGTATTTTTCATACCGCCAAGGAGGTTAATACAACACACACAATTGCTCACTACCGGTTCAAGCAATATCTGGAGTTATATAACACAGTATCTTAATAGGCAGAATGTTGGCTTAAATAATGTTTTTACAGAGTTTTGATTATTATTATTACTTTTTTTTAAACCCTGGTTGGTTCATCACTGAAATTGGCGTACCAAAAGCTTTGTTTTTGGTATTATTATTATTATCATTAGATTTTTGGGTTATTATTATTATTAATATGTGAAAAGTAAAAAAAAAACTGTATGTCCTTAAAGAGAACCCGAGGTGGGTTTGAAGAATGTTATCTGCATACAGAGGCTGGATCTGCCTATACAGCCCAGCCTCTGTTGCTATCCCAAACCCCCCTAAGGTCCCCCTGCACTCTGCAATCCCTTATAAATCACAGCCACGCTGCTGACAAACAGCTTGTCAGAGCTGGCTGTGTTTATCTCTATAGTGTCAGTCTGCTGCTCTCCCCGCCTCCTGCAGAACTCCAGTCCCCGCCTGCATCCCTTCCCTCCCTGCTGATTGGAGGGAAGGGATGGGGGCAGGGACCGGAGCTATGCAGGAGGCGGGGGAGCAGCTGAGACTGACACTACAGATGTAAACACAGCCTCACAGCACGGCTGTGATTTATGGGGGATTGCAGAGTGCAGGGGGAGCTTAGGGGGGTTTGGGATAGCAACAGAGGCTGGGCTGTATAGGCAGATCCAGCCTCTGTATGTAGATAACATTCTTTAAACACACCTCGGGTTCTCTTTAATCCCCTTCTCGCTATACCAAAAGGTTATCTGGCGGATATTTTGCCTCTAGACCCTTACAATTATATATACTAATTTCTCTAATGCCACTGTATTATATCCAAGCGGTCAATAACCTATCTCCTCACCTCTACTGGAATTGACCCCTTCTTCCTCAATCATCAATCCCTGGTGTGTCCCTTACACTCCCACCCCTGCCCTTGAAAGTTTTTCAGGTTATTGTTATAGTTTTCAGTTTGTTTTTCTTTATTCCTTGTATTTTCACTATGCAGCCTGAACAAGACATAAAGGACTTCCTCCTATCCAGTCAACATTTAATCTCTCAAGTTTGGCTTATACAAACTTTATCGACCTAGCTTCTCTTCTTTTAATTCTTTTCCTCACATCTCCCTTGAAACTGTCACTATACATATTTGTATGATTAACCCTGCTCATCATACTGTTACTTTATCTCTGATGACATATATGTACTTGTTCAGATAACTTTATAATAAATACAAGTGAATAATAAAAAAAAACAAAAAACTGTATGTCTTAAAGAGAATCGGTATAAAAAAAATGCCCCTGGGGGGTACTCACCTCAGTGGGGGGAAGCCTCTGGATCCTATCGAGGCTTCCCCCGTTCTCCTCTATCCCACGGTGGTCTCACTGCAGGTCCAGGAACAGCGAGCATGTAAATATTTACCTTTCTGGATCCAGCGTAGTGTTGGGCGAACAGTGTTCGCCACTGTTCGGGTTCTGCAGAACATCACCCTGTTCAGGTGATGTTCGAGTTCGGCCAAACACCTGGTGGTGTTCGGCCAAACTGTTCGCGTTCGCCCGAACGGCTCAATTCCTGGCCGAACCTAGCCGAACAGGGCCCCTGTTCAGCCGAATACGGCCCCCCTATGGGGTCGCAGGCATAAGGGGGGAGCATGCCCCGATCGCGGGGGGGGGGGTTGGAAATTCCCCCCTTCCCCTCCGCTAGCGCTCCCCCCTCTGCCCGCTTCCCCATACAAAAGTTTAAGGAAAGTACCGGTGGTAGTGGATGGCCTGGCAGTGGCACTGTGGAGTGAGGAGGAGGAGTCCGGAGAGTGACGCGTTGAGGGAGGCCGGGCAGCGGGCATGAGGTCAGAGAAAGGGCGGAAGTACCACAAGGGTACTACCGCTGAACCGCTCGCTGCCCGGCCTCCCTCAACGCGTCACTCTCCGGACTCCTCCTCCTCACTCCACAGTGCCACTGCCAGGCCATCCACTACCACCGGTACTTTCCTTAAACTTTTGTATGGGGAAGCGGGCAGAGGGGGGAGCGCTAGTGGAGGGGGTGGGGGGAATTTCCGATCCCCCCCGCGATCGGGGCATGCTCCCCCCTTATGCCTGCGACCCCATAGGGCCCCCAAAAGCAGGATGTTCGGGGAGTTCGGGGTTCGGCCCGAACATGCCGAACATCGCGGTCATGTTCGGCGAACTTTCCCGAACCCGAACATCCAGGTGTTCGCCCAACACTAATCCAGCGCAGGTGCAGTTGCTGCGCTGGTCTCGGAAATAGACGAAAGTAACAATAACAATAATATTTTTATAGCGCTTTTCAATGGGAGACAGGCTCCTTCCTTTGTATGACTGCCAATTGATAGAGTCCAGAGACTTTTTAGAGACTATTATAATCTTTTACAAGTAATTCTTCACCACAACAGTGCACACCAATAGAGTAAAAATAAACTGAAACACTATACAGAAATAAATCACTGTATAAGTATACCTGGTCACCATTCAGGCCACCACACAAGTACAAACTACATTCAAGATCTCTCTCAACGATATTGCCCTCTCAGTTCTCTGAGTAGAGACAATGGCAGCCCATGTGTAACGATCGGTGTCAGCACGCAGAGAGAAATTGATTATTGGTGATCTGCAGTATCACCAAGAATACAGATCTATATCTGATTATGGATGATCTGCAGAATCACCAATAATACAGATATAGTGCTAACCTCTGGACACCTCTAGATATATATATGGTGAGTGTTTGGTGTAACAGTATGACTTTGAGCAACCCACCTGATGAACAGGTGACCCTAAGCAGTACAGAAGAAACTGCTATAGAGAGCACAGAAATCTTCCAGCAGCCTGAGACTCTCCAAGGGGTGGAGTCAGGCTGAAGGTAGGAAGGACCAGAGAGTGAGTGACACCTGAAGATGTGGATGTCACTGACTGATCTTGGAGACTATCTTTTAAGTAGAGAGAGATAGCTCTCAAGGTCGGGCAAGCCAGGTCGGCAACACACAGACAGATAAAGTATAAAGACAGAAGGCTGATTCAGTATCCAAGACAGGCAGGGTTTGGCAACGTGATATCAGATATGCGTGGTACCGAATCAGAAAGCAGAGGGATAGTCAGGAAAGCAACAGGTCATAACAAATATCAAACAATGCCTAGTCTTGGGTGTGAGGTCCGTGGTCTCTACACCCTGGAACTAGTCTGAAGTATAACAGAATGATCACACAAGTTCCCTAGTCTTGGGTGTGAGGTCCGTGGTCTCTACACCCTGGAACTAGTCTGAGGTATAATAGAATGATAACACAAGTTCCCTAGTCTTGGGTGTGAGGTCCGTGGTCTCTACACCCTGGAACTAGTCTGAAGTATAACAGAATGATAACACAAGTTCCCTAGTCTTGGGTGTGAGGTCTGTGGTCTCTACACCCTGGAACTAGTCTGAAGTATAACAGAATAATAGTACAAGTTCCCTAGTCTTGGGTGTGAGGTCCGTGGTCTCTACACCCTGGAACTAGTCTGAAGTGTAACAGAATAATAACACAAGTAATCTGGCTCAGTGTGAATTCCCAGGTCCTCCTGGTTCAAACACACTGTTGGATCTGACTAAGGTCGGAGTGCTTCCACGTAGTGATCGCCACGGCAGATAATTTGAGAGTGGCCAGCAGTAACCATATATAGAGCAGTGCTCTCTGGCGCCACCCTAAAGTGATCAACCAATGGTTACCAGCTCTGAGGTCAGCTGACCGGCCTGGTCTGCTGATCCCCCCTTGACCATCATAAAAGTTCTGCCTTTCAGCTCGCGCGTATTCCTAAACCTGTGTGGACTAACATGCTCAGCCACATCCAGCTACACGCTGCTGCGTGCAAACCGCCGCTTCGGACGCGGAATCAGCCGCCTTGCTGTCAGCACACGCGGCGGCTTTTCCGCGTTTTCTCACAGTACCCCCCCCCCTGAGGAGTGGACTCCGGACATCTCCTACCCGGCTTCCCAGGATGCAATTTATGGAATTCCTCTTTCAATTCCTCTGCGTGCATACGACAGTCTGGCACCCAAGTTCTCTCCTCTATGCCATACCCCTTCCAGTGAACCAAGTACTACACGGAGTTCTGCACAAGCCATGAGTCCAGAATCTTCTCAATTTCATACTCAGGTTGGTCATCAATCAACACGGGGGGGGGGGGGGGGGAGGAAAGCACGTGCACTGCCGGCTTGAGCAAGGACACATGAAATTATCTCACACCTCGCATGCTGGTGGGGAGATCAATGGCATAAGTGACATTATTGATTTTCCTGGTTACTGGAAAAGGACCCACAAATCTAGGACCTAACTTGGGTGACAGTTGCTTTAGAGCCAAATGTCGCGCGGACACCCAGACCAAGTTTCCTGGAAGAAATTCCCATTCTATGGAACGTCTCTTGTCAGCCTGTTTTTTTCTGATTCTGAAAAGCCCTCCCCAGATTTCCTTCAACCATTCCCCAAATCTGTTTCAAAGACTTCTGCCAGTTCTCCAGTACTGGAAATGGAGTAGAAGCCACTGGCAATGGGGTGAACTTAGGTAACCTTCCCGTCACCACCTGAAATGGGGAAAATCCTGAGGAGGAACTCTTCAGATTGTTGTGTGCTAATTCTGCAAACGGCAAAAATTTGACCCAGTCGGTTTATGCATCTGCAACATAACACCTCAGAAATTGTTCCAGAGACTGATTCGTTCTTTCGGTCTGGCCATTGATCTGTGGGTGGTAGCCTGATGAGAAAGAAAGCTCCATGTTTAACTGATGGCAGAATGCCCTCCAAAACTTGGAAACAAATTGGACTCCCCGATCTGACACTATATTTTCTGGAATGCCATGCAGCCGGAAAATAGGCTGGATGAAGAGATTGGCCAATTCCTGGGCCGAGGGGAGTCCTTTCAGAGGGACAAAATGGGCCATCTTACTGAATCGATCGACTACCACCCAAATGACCGTCATGCCCTCAGACCTGGGGAGCTCACCCACAAAATCCATGGACAAATGGGTCCATGGTTCACTCGGGACTGGCAGAGGCTGCAATGTTCCAACAGGTGCCTGACGGGAGGGTTTGCTCCTAGCACACACTGCACATTCCCTCACATACTCCTTGCAGTCAGTTGCCAATGACGGCCACCAAGCACATCTAGCAATGAGATCTTGAGTTCTGGTGGCCCCAGGATGCCCAGCATTCTTGTGGGAATGGAACAGCTGCAATATTTGTAAGCGAAAAGGCAATGGTACAAACATGACCCCCTCAGGCTCCCCCTCTGGTACATCTTGTTGGAACGGACCCAACGTGACTGTCCAGTCCTTCCAGGTCTCAGTGGCTGCCAGAACCACCTTTTGAGGAACAATGGTCTCTGGGTCTGAGGGCTGTGCTGTCTTGGGCTCAAAACATCTGGATAAGGCATCAGCCTTGATGTTCTTACTACCAGGGGTATACGTGACTACAAATCTGAATCTTGAGAAAAATAATGACCACTGGGCCTGTCGGGGGCTATGTCTCTTAGTTCCTTCAAAGTACTCCAAATTATTGTGGTCAGTGCAAACTGTAATGGTATGTTCTGCCCCTTCTAGCCAATGTCGTCATTCCTCAAAGGCCAATTTGATGGCTAGAAGTTCCCTATTGCCTATATCGTAGTTTTCTCTGCGGGTGAAAACCTACGGAAAAATAGGCACAAGGATGCAGTTTACCCTGCAAACCGGAACGCTGAGACAGCACAGCCCCTACCCCTACCTCTGAGGCATCTACCTCCATGATAAAGGGAAAGGAGATGTCAAAATGTCTCAGTATGGGTGCAGAACAGAACAGTTTCTTCAGGGTGGAGAAAGCAGCATGGGCCTCAGGGGACCAGTGGTGAGTATCTGCCCCTTTTTTGGTGAGACTGGTGAGAGGTGAAATAACCGTAGAGTACCCCTTTATGAACCTCCTATAGTAGCTGGCGAACCCCAGGAATCTCTGGAGAGCTTTCAGCCCTACAGGTTGGGGCCACTCCAAGACAGCTGAAACTTTTCCAGGGTCCATAGAGAGGCCAGAGGTCAAAATTATGTACCCCAGAAAGGCGACAGAGGTCAATTTAAAAATGCACTTCTCCAATTTAGCATACAGCATATTTTGTCTTAACTTTCGGAACACAAACTTAACATGCTTTCTGTGTTCTGAGAGGTTGGACGAGAAAATTAGTATGTCGTCTAAATACACCAAGACGAATTTGCCTAAAAACTCTCTGAACACCTCATTAATCAACTCTTGGAAGACGGCCGGGGCGTTACACAACCCGAAGGGCATCACTAGGTACTCGTAATGCCCATCGGGCATGTTAAAGGCCGTCTTCCATTCATCACCGTCCCTGATAAGCACAAGGTTGTATGCACCCCTTAAATCCAGCTTCGAGAAAATCTTAGCACTGGTGACCTGGGTAAACAAATCGTCTATCAAGGGCAGAGGATAACGATTTTTTACTGTAATTTTATTTAAGCCCCGATAATCAATGCATGGACGGAGGCCTCCATCCTTCTTTTTCACAAAAAAGAACCCGGCCCCTGCTGGGGACCGAAAAGGACGATTAAAACCCTTAGCTACATTTTCTCGGATGTATTCTTGCATGGCTAATTTCTCTGGCCCAGATAGATTATAGAGATGACCTCTAGGGGGCATACAACCAGACCTGAGATCAATGGGGCAATCAAAAGGACGGTGTGGAGGAAGTTTATCGGCTGACTTAGGACAAAACACGTCTGCAAATTCTGAATACTGATCTGGCAATCCCTCCATGTGAATCTTGGTTTCACCCAAGGTTACCTTCTCTAGACAATGATGATAACAATGGGTAGACCAGCTCGTTAGCTGACCTGTAGCCCAATTGACCTGAGGCGAGTGAAGTTGTAACCATGGCATACCAAGAATGATTGTGGAGGTTGTCATTCGCAACACTAGAAACTGTAAATTCTCTTTATGTAACACCTCTACCGTAACCCTTAACTTAGGGGTCTGAGACAGAGGATGGTTACTCTGCAGGGGGGAGTCATTCACTGCAGTGACCAGAATCTGTTGCTTCAATGGGGAAATTGGAACTCCCAATTTCTTAGCAAATTAATAATCCATAAAGTTGGCTGCTGAGCCAGAGTCACTGAAGGCTTCAGTGGTCTCTGTCTTATTCTTCCAAGATATAGTACAAGGGAGGAGCAAACGTTTATCATCTAGAGGTAATGACTGCGCGCCTAGTGTATTACCTCCGACTACACCTAGGCGGGTGGAGATGAAACAGATGGAGGCGCAGCGTAGGACACATATCTCACATTGTTCCTACCCCGAGTCTGTCTTTGGTAACGTAAGCGACGGTCAATCCTGATGGCCAATGAAATGGCCTCATCGATAGACTTCGGCTCAGGATGACCCAGCATAAGATCAGAAACTGCATCTGAGAGCCTTGACAAAAAACAGTCTAGAAGAGCGAATGAGTCCCATCTAGCTGATACTGCCCATTTCCTGAACTCTGCAGCATAGTTCTCTACCGGACCCTTGCCCTGCCGCAGTGTCTTGAGCTTCCGCTCAGCAGTAGAGGCAATGTCCGGATCATCATAAATTATAGCCATAGCTTTAAAGAATTCTTTCACCGAAGTTAGGGCCAGATGCCCTGTCTGAATATTATATGCACAAGTCTGGGAATCCCCCTGACAACAAGGTCTTAATAAAGGTTACTCTCTGTGCCATGGTTCTTGACGAATTAGGCCTTAACTCAAAGTATGACAACACTCTATTTCTAAAATTCCGGAAGTGAGATCTGTGACCAGAAAACCTTTCAGGTACAGTCATGCGTATGTCTGTGCTAGGAGGAGATCGCACTGTATTTACAGCCGTCTGATAGAATTGTACCGTCCCAGACAAAGCGCTGATTTGGGTCTGGTGACTGTCCAGCACTCGGGTGTAATTTTCCACCGTAGTGCTGAGTGCATCAAGACGGCTGCTAAGTGCGTCCATTTGGGTTTGGTCTGCCGTTTCATAACGATCTGTGTCAACACGCAGAGAGAATCTGATTATTGGTGATCTGCAGTATCACCAAGAATACAGATCTATATCTGATTATGGATGATCTGCAGAATCACCAATAATACAGATATAGTGCTAACCTCTGGACACCTCTAGATATATATATGGTGAGTGTTTGGTGTAACAGTATGACTTTGAGCAACCCACCTGATGAACAGGTGACCCTAAGCAGTACAGAAGAAACTGCTATGGAGAGTACAGAAACCTTCCAGCAGCCTGAGACTCTCCAAGGGGTGGAGTCAGGCTGAAGGTAGGAAGGACCAGAGAGTGAGTGACACCTGAAGGTGGATGTCACTGACTGATCTTGGAGACAATCTTTTAAGTGGAGAGAGATAGCTCTCGAGGCCGGGCAAGCCAGGTCGGCAACACACAGACAGATAAAGTATAAAGACAGAAGGCTGATTCGGTATCCAAGACAGGCAGGGTTTGGCAACGTGATATCAGATATGCGTGGTACCGAATCAGAAAGCAGAGGGATAGTCAGGAAAGCAACAGGTCATAACAGATATCAAACAATGACTAGTCTTGGGTGTGAGGTCCGTAGTCTCTACACCCTGGAACTAGTCTGATGAATAACAGAATGATAACACAAGTTCCCTAGTCTTGGGTGTGAGGTCCGTGGTCTCTACACCCTGGAATTAGTCTGGAGTATAACAGAATGACAACACAAGTTCCCTAGTCTTGGGTGTGAGGTCCGTGGTCTCTACACCCTGGAACTAGTCTAATGTATAACACAATGATACACAAGTTCCCTAGTCTTGGGTGTGAGGTCCGTGGTCTCTACACCCTGGAACTAGTCTGAAGTATAACAGAATAATAACACAAGTAATCTGGCTCAGTGTGAATTCCCAGGTCCTCCTGTTTCAAACACACTGTTGGATCTGACTAAGGTCGGAGTGCTTCCACGTAGTGATCGCAACGGCAGACAATTTGAGAGTGGCCAGCAGTAACCATATATAGAGCAGTGCTCTCTGGCGCCACCCTAAAGTGATCAACCAATGGTTACCAGCTCTGAGGTCAGCTGACCGGCCTGGTCAGCTGATCCCCCCTTGACCATCATAAAAGTTCTGCCTTTCAGCGCGCGCATATTCCTAAACCTGTGTGAACTAACAGGCTCAGCCACACCAGCTGCACGCTGCTGCGTGCAAACCGCCGCGCTGGACACGGAACCAGACGCCTTGATGTCAGTACATGCTGCGGCTTTTCCGCGTTCTGCCATGTCACTAAATGCACGCTTCCGCGTGCAGACCGCCGCGTTGGACGCGGAATCAGCCGCCTTGCTTTCAGTACACGCGGCGGCTTTTCTGCGTTTTCTCACACCATGTATATGCAAAGGGCAGAGCTAGTAACAGTTCATATATAAACAGCAGGTGCACCCAGGTATACTCCACAGTTAACTGTTTTTCTTTTAGTTAGACCAGTGCTTAAATTTAAAGAGGAACTGTCAGCCACACTAGCTCAGAAAAAAACACATATGTATATAAGTAGATAAATACTTGCTCTACTTACATAACATATGTATTGCACTGTCCGCATTTTGATTTTAGTGATTTTTATATAGTAAAAATGGAGAAAATGCTTCTTAGGATTCTTCATTTTAACTGTGACTATCTTGTTCCAGTCCTAATGTCATTTCCTCCCTTACTCTCCTCTGCCTGATTGTGTATGCATTGCTCACCCTCTTCCCAGTCTTCAGGCACTGCCACCCAGCTCTGCAATAGAAAGTGCATTGTCTCAGCATAAAAAATATTGGCCAATCATAGAGGAACAGAGGTGTGGGAGGGGAAAACAGGAGGGAAAGAGGCTTCAGCCAATCAGTCTGCATTAGTTAAGTCTGGTAGCAAAGTAAAGAAGTAAAAAAAAAGACAACCCAGCATGCCCTGCAATTTCCTTTCTGCGGCAATGTATCAAATAAGAGTCAGGTAAACTGGGGAATAATCATTAATAAACAAGAAAAGTAATAGAGATTTTAACTTTTGGATTGCCTGGTTAGTATCCATATTACTTGTTTATCAGATAAAAATAAAGAATAGATTTTTTATTTTATGCCTGACAGTTACCCTTTAAACACTGTAGTTGCATCTGCACCAATGGAACTGACGACGTGCTGTGATCAACCCTGGAGTCACAGGGATAGTCCATATCAATTGCTAGGATCCGCACCCTCTAAAAACAGGTATTTATTTAAAGCTCTTTAAAACATCACAAAAATGTAAAAAAGTGTGCCGGGTCACCATTGACACACGGCGTTTCGGATATACTCCTTCCTCAGAATGGTTCCAGTACTGGAACCAGTATTGGGGAAAAAATTGCCTATGGGCCATGGTGTTTTTAAACATATTGCGCTATGAACCACCACTTTATTATATTATTTTGAGGAAAACTGTCTTTACTGTAGATTGAAGAATACTAAGATTGGAGTCGTTGGAAGGTGAAGGGAACCTGTTTAATGCCCCACAAGTGCTCATGAACACGTGGGGCACCGGTGGTCCAGCTGATTTGGTGAGCCAATTACCACAAGGTATTGGGGATGGGTGTGTGATGATTTTGGCAATAAGGAAGTGGGGAATGATCTAACAAAAGGAAAAGCCTTGTAATGATTTCCAGCTTTATTGACATCAGCAACTGGTTTTTTCTGAGACACCTCAATTTTTTGAGCCATGATACACATTCACAACTGTGCTGTCTGTGTAATCAGGCTTTGCTGGGTCCTTATTCTTGCATTGAACAGGAACTCTCACTTCACATCATCCATCAAAATAATTTTTTTAAAAAAATCTCTGACTTCACCCTCAAGTTATATGACCTCCTACAAATGTTTTTTCTTATTCACAGTTTTGTTATTGGACTTTTGGCTTCATTTGTTTAACTACGTTTTTTTCATCTACCTTTAGGAGTTGGTTGAAAATCATATGATGTTTTAGGCCACATCCATGTTAAAATATAGAACATTTTAAAGAGTTCACAAGCTGTCAAGCAACACTGACTGCACCATACTTTGTAAGGTAATCACTGTTTTTGGGAACATAGTCAAAGTCAAGACTATATTTCCCCCACCTTCAATTTTTGTTCATATGAGTAAAACCATCAGGAAACAGACTATAATGATAACAATATATGTCTGTATGGCCTTTGACAGACTGACAAAGTGGTTTTCATTTCAGTGGTAACACTTTATGCACGTTAATCTGCTTATCACAGTTACACAGTAGTGGATACACCCCAGTGCATGGGAAAATGAATGATCACCTCTCAAGCATGTTTACTGTATCTAATGAGGCTAGTCATTTAATTCTGGATACATTTGATGCTTGGTTTAGAACAAATATTTTTGACATGAACATTGGACTTATTTATTCTATAGAAGTGCCAGAGAAGGGTATCCCAGACTCTACTGTAAAAAGTATTGATTTGTATCCTTTCTGGTTACTGCATTTCCAGAGTTTCATAAATATGACCAAAGTGGAAAGAAGGGGCTCTTAGCAAAAGTTGTATGACTATTATATTGGGTTTTTTTTATGAGATAATGGTCTTTAAAAAATGTTATATGGTTTAGTGCACAGTCACACTCTAGTTCTCAGGGCCATAGCCATGCTGGTGTTTAGGATTTAATGAGAAACTGAGAAATGGAGAAATGTTTTCTTCATGATGAACCACCTTTCCTGATTCAGTCCCATCAATTAATTTGAGCTGTGCCATAAATGTGTGAGGACCTCGAAGACTGGATTTTAACATCCCCGGCTTATGGTAGGAACTCTGCAAATATGCTCTAGTGAAAGTAAATGGGAGAAAGAGTTGCAAAACATAACTGGAACTTTCATTATTGCCTCATGTTTTTAAGAATATCCGACAATCATTGAAAGCTCATTATCACGCAATCCAATGCTACTTTAACATTTTCTCAAAAAATACACATTCTTTTTGAAAAACTTTCTTCCTAACATTCATGAACAATTTCATGATGATAGCATGTACAGGGTCATTGCAATGAACCACAAAAGCTGGTTCCTTTTACATTAATGAGGAATGTTTTTAGAACGTGAAACTTAAAGTGCAGATTTTTGAAAATATACCAACAGAGCTCTGAATTTTAACGAAGTGCAAATTCAGCTTTTCGGCTCATCCTTTGGAAGCAGTTATATAGACTCTTCTGTCTTCCAGAAAGGACCCATGATAAAGATTCACACTTTTGGAATTGCAATGTGATTGGAATGCTGGACTAACGGTGAAGTGTACTTGGAAGCAACAAAGTAGAAGACACTTCTTGGTTCCAGAAAGGTCAAGTGTTCAAGAATGAGTGAACACTTTGGTATGGCAGAGACCTGTGATATGGATGCTGGACCAACTTGGTGAGGAATACTGGGAAGCTGTAAAGTAGAAGACCTTGTGTTTTTCAGAAAGGGTGAGAGAGCAGAAATAGTACTCACTTTTTGAGTGGCAGCCTGCAACACAATAACCCACCTGTGCACATACAAAATAAAAGTGCAAACTATACAACACGACCCCCCTCCTCTAAAGAAATGATTACACAATATTAGCACAATTCCATCCCTCATACACAAGAAACAACTCCCATAGCCACACTGCAGCATGCAGGATACCACCACACACACACACACACACGCACGCACGCACGCATGCACGCATGCACGCAAACACACACACACACACACACACACACACACTAAGCATTAACCTCCCTGGCGGTAACCCCGAACGTAGTTCGGGGTAAGCCATGCAGGAGGTTTTCTCAGGCCCCGCTGGGCCAATTTGCATAATTTTTTTTTTTGCTGCACGCAGCTAGCACTTTGCTAGCTGCGTGAGCACACCGATCGCCGCCGCTCCGCGCTCGATTGCCGCTATCCACCGTGCCGCGCCGCCCCCCCCCCCCCCAGACCCCGTGCGCTGCCTGGCCAATCAGTGCCAGGCAGCGCTGAGGGGTGGATCGGGACTCTGAATGACGTCACGACATCGATGACGTCGATGACGTCATCCCGCCCATTGCCATGGCGACGGGGGAAGCCCGATTGGAGATCGCCGGAGACGATCGAAGAGGGCGGGGGGATGCCGCTGCACAGCGGCTATCATGTAGCGAGCCCTGGGATCGCTACATGATTTATAAAAATTTTTTTTAAAAGACTGCTGCGCTGCCCCCTGGCGGATTTTAATAGACCGTCAGGAGGGTTAAGATATGGATATATCAAGATAAATTTTCAAAAGTCCACAAGCCCCCTCACAGTTTAAACTGAAAATAAATGTCTCACATATACATATACCGGAAATCACTGCGCAATATATTTAAATACAGTCTATTCTACCCGCCTCCTACCCCCCTCCCCCCATCCTTTTTTCTTAGCAATCAGTGCTCAAAATATTCTCAGACACTATTCTCAAGAAATACCTATCATGAGTGAATTCAGAAGGAGAGAGGCATAGAGAGAAGGGGTAATATGATTTGATATTTTGATGATTTACATTAATAGCTTGTAGCATTAACCACTTAATGACAATCTGACTTAAAGGCTCCAGGACATTTTTATAAGTCAAACAGTGCTGTTGCCGCTGTGCGCGTGCACATGCACACTACAGCGCGTGCAAAAAAAACGCCATAGAAAAAATATACCTTTATTTCCAAATAATATGTTGTCACCATACTTTGTACTAGGCGGCGGGTAGCGGCGCATCGGCGGTGAGCGGCGGCGATTGGGACCAACACGCAGCAAGTAAAGTGCTTGCTGCATGTTTTTAAAAAAAATTGTGAAAATCGGCCCAGCGGGCCTGAGCGGCGCCATCCAGCGGTCATGGACGAGCTGAGCTCATTCATACCGCTAAGAAGGTTAAATAAAGTTTGTGTGGGTGGCTGGTTAAAAAGGCTCAGTGGGCCACACATGGCCGTAGGTTGGGGACCACAGATCTAGGCCATGGTGTGATATTAGCCACCTCTATAACGTATCCAACTTTGTTTCCAACAAAGCTACGGTATCATTAAGCATATATTGAGCCAATATTGTGTCTTGGCAATACCCCCACTGCTGATCATTTCACAACATATGTTTTCCTTTTTTTTAGAATGGCTTTAAAAAATGATACAAACAATAAAGAATTCGTCTTGCTGGGACTTTCTAGTATCCCTTATGTCCAAAACATACTTTTTGTGGTTTTTCTGGTCAAGTACTTGGTTATTTTGCTTGCAAATTCTCTTATTATCCTGGCTACAGTCGTGGACAGAAGGCTTCACACGCCAATGTATTTTTTTCTCAGAAATCTATCTTTTGTGGACATCTTCTATTCCTCCTCAACTATCCCACGGATGCTGAGAGATCTTTTATCAGCCAAGAAAACGATTTCATTTGAAGAATGTGTTACACAAATGTACATAGCTCTATCACTGGGGTTGACAGAATGTATACTTTTAGCCATAATGGCCTACGATCGTTATATTGCAATTTGTTTTCCCTTACATTATACCACAATTATTGGCACAACTATATGCATCAACATAGCTATAGGAGCATGGGTTTGTGGGTTCCTGTTGGCTGTTTTTGAAGTGACTCTTGTATGGAATGTAGATCTTTGTGGACATAATAAAATTAACCATTTTATTTGTGACGTTCCGCAAGTCTTATCGTTGGGTTGTGGAAATGTGACGTTTGTTGAATCTGCCATTTTTGTGCTTGGCATCATCATATTAATTTTACCGGTTAGTTTCATTGTCATAACCTATATTAAAATTATAAAAGCCATTTTAAAAATAAGTACAGTAGCAGGAAGAAAAAAGGCCTTTTCAACTTGTGGATCTCATATAATTATTGTGACTTTATTCTATGGCTCGGCTATGGCTACCTATATGAGACCTCAATCTGAGTCATCGTCCGATAAAGACAAATATTTTGCAATCTTTTATGCTGTAGTAACACCATTATTGAATCCGCTGGTTTATACACTGAGAAATAAAAAAGTGAAATCAGCTTTGAAACTGTGTTGGCTGAAGCACCATGTGACAAATCATAAAAAAATAAAGCACCCCCTCAAGTCATAAAATCAAATATCAGTTCTCCTACTGATATCAACAGAAGAGCACCAGCAAACACTGCAGCTCAAAACTGGTTGCACATCAATTTTCATATTAAGAAACTATAATGTCGAAAAATGCCAACAAATATTTTGCTGTGATAGAATGAGGCTGCATTTTTCTCCTGCTCTCCTGGGTCCAAGCTCAACTGTCTCCATCCTCTCTATTAACAGCACTTTCTGGCACATGGGTGGCTTTATGGCTTCCACAGAGTGTGGTGACCCAATTAACTGACACAGGATGACCAAGTATAAATCAACGATACCTTGAAAAAACTGTCGTGCTTTGCACATGGTGCAAAGCAAGATGGCACCGCCAGATTGAGAAGGGCCTGGTGTATTGGAGACCAAACCTACCAGCAAGGTTGTTGACCCCTAGGAGAGATAGATCGGCTAAAAGAAAGAGCGATAATAGGGCACAGGTGCAACCCTTGGCAGAGCAATGTTAAGAAGGAGAGACTGAGGATAATGAGCCTTCTAGAGCAGAAAGTATTGAGTCCCATAAAAAGCATGCATCTGTTCCTCACCACCACTACACTGGACTGGGCTGGACATGCTGAATTGTCATTTGTCAAGCAAGACCTGGCCAAGATGAGAAATAGAACGGAGTGGAGTTTGGTAGTAATGGAAGATACTGTCAAGCCTCTGCAGTCTGCTATTGATAATGTGCATCAATCTCTTTGATATTAATTTATTTAAATTGGACAATGTGAAAAGTTGTTCTCAATGGTCCAAATTCAGATTTATAGGAGTTCCTGCAAAATCAGAAGGGAACTACCCTGAGATTTGAAAATGTGTTAAAAGATTCCCTACCAGACTTAAAGGAGTAGTGTAAGGGGGTGAGGGAAAAAGAGTTGAACTAACCAAGGGCTTCTAATGGTTCTCCACTGACGTCCTGTGCCTGCGCAGCCACTCGCCGATGCTCTGGTCCCTGCCGCCAGGACCGAAGCATCAGTGAGTGGCTGCGTGGGCACAGGAGGTTTGCGGGGGACCCTTAGAAGGCCCAGGTAAGTTAAACTCTTTTTCCCCCTACCCCCTTACAGTTCTCATTTAAGCCTCTCACATGATTAAGGAGCCACATTTGCTCCGATTCGCATGAGCTTTTATCTGTACTATGTGATGTCGGAATAAAGAATAAAGGATTTTGTACTATTACATAACCATCTGGTGCAGTCGGATATCTTTACAATTGTTACCTGTTTACCAGTTAGAAGAGCTGGACAGCTGTCCAACTGCATGTAGATGACCTAGTGCTTACACACAACTAAATGACTCCTAAGCCACCAACATATAATAGATCAGATAAGGATGGGTTCCAATGTACAAATACTGAATTGTCTAGATAGGATATGTAACCTAGGACACTATCTAGAGTGCTAATTTTAGGGAGGAGAGGGGAGTGGAGACTAAATCCTGAGTGTATTCCAACCATTATGTTCAGAGGTCTGGTTTAAATCAACGGGATGTCATAGTCCTCTATGTATTATGAAAAACATAAAGGTTGAAGGCGTTGGTATTCAGGTCAAATGTCTCCTGGCTTCAGTTGGAGTGGATGCACTCTGACATCACTACTAATGGCATTGCATTGCTTGAGGGCTCTCTCTTTACGTGAGGAGAGGCTACTTCGCAGTTTAGGATAGATGATGTCTTATGGTTTTTAATATTTTATATGCTTCGTGTGTTGTTATCCTTAACCTTTCTTATGAAACTGTGCATCTGTTTCAATAAACTTGTTGTCTTATCATATTGACTGTATCTGGCGTTTTGAGGAATAACAAAGTACCTTGAGCAGTTGCTGCTTATTTTAATACCATAATTTTTTCTGCAGCAACACAACAGCTCAAGTACCCCCTGAACCCACACATACCATGTGACTGCGACTGCAGGGGTGTCCAGAGGTGTGGGAGGGCCCCAACCACTAACCTACCATACCTCTGATACTCCAGAACAGGGGATTTGTGGCTACACTTGTTAGGGGTGTGAAGAATCCTGATAGCCACACTTGTTTTATGACCCTTGTGTGATGGACTCCACGTGCCTCCAGGTGCCCGATGATGGAAAGGTGACTCACTCCCCCTCCCTAGTGCCTCCCTCTTTCCCTATACAGAGTCCCGAGCTGACCGTAAATGAGAGGTTACTCACCCTGCTCTCGGCATTCCACTGACGAGATCTCCCACCAGTCAGGGGCACCTAGCTATTTGATACTGAGGTTCCTCTGGCAGGGGCGTAACTAGACATCACTGGGCCCCCCTGCGAAACTTTGGATGGGGCCCCTCCACCATCAGGCCTGGATTTATGTTTAGTTGCTTTCTGCACAGGAAAACTGAGGACTAATGTGTTGTCCCCATGCAGATAAAAACACTTAAGTAGATCTGGGGGTAGCATAGATTGCCTGACATTTCCTTTAAGTCTAATGCTGGATACACACTATGAGATTTTATGGTCGATATACTGTCAGATCGATTATTTCCAACATGTCCCATTTGCTTTCTGATCGATTTCTGAGCATTTTCTGATCGATTTCCATTAACTTTAATAGGAAATCAGTTGGGCTGGTTTGTTAACTGCATTTGCAATCTCTTGTGATAGAAAGGATGATTTTTTCCCGTGATTACCTTTTGGTAGTTCTTCAAGTGGAGGATTAAGGCATGTTTGCCTTCTGGGGACTGAGATTTGCGCCACAGTCTCTCAAGTTTTCGGCCTTGTCTTTTCAGCTCTTTTATAGCGTTATCAAACCACTGTGCATGATGGTGTGGAGTAAGATATTTGGTGCGCAGAGGAGCAATTGTCTCAAAGGTGGAGGACACACATTTGTTGTATTTAAAGTGAACCAGAGACGAAGCACCCTTGTGTATTTTACCATAGAAATCAGTGGGAACATTAGAGAAAACATTTACCATGCTCTCTGTTCCATCCTCACTGCTAAAAGTGTCTGTTATCTAGCTGAGATAAGAATCCCGGACTGAGCATTGATTCTGGCTTTGCTATAATGACTCAGCTATAATGATTCCTGAGCAAAGCCAGCAGGGGGCAGGCTTGGACTTGAAGACAGCAAAGAACACAGTCTCAGCTATAATTATTCTGTAGCAAAGCCAGACCGAATGCTTAGTCGGGATTCTTATCTTAGAGGTGATAACAGGCAAATTAAACAGAGAACAATGTAAGAAAGAGCAGATTAGGTGTTTACTGTCATGTTCCCACTGATTTATAAGGTAAAATACATGAGGTTGCTTCATCTCTGGTTCTCTTTAAACACCAGAGTATCAGGGTCCAAGCTGGAGTCAGTCAATTCATCAAAGCTAAGGTTATCTCGGATATGTTGAGGTGTTAGCCCTTTTAAGCGGTGGTATTTTATTTGATTCTTGACCTAGTGCTTAACAGCTGGTATTGAGAGGGAGAAGTGCATAGTGTGATGGTCTGACCAGGCAACAGGATTAATTTCCACATTGGCTATTGACAGCCCAGTATGGAATATAAGGTCCAGAGTGTGACCTTTCCTGTGAGTAGCAGAGCTGATTGATTGGAGGAAGCCCAGTTCATGTAAGGCACGAGGTAGCTCTATTCCAAATTGTGAAGAGGAGTCATCCACCCATGTATTGAAATCTCCAAGAACAATCCATCTGGGGTGTTCCAGTGTTAGGTTGCATAGGAGGTCTACAAGTTCCTTAAGGAAGTCTGAGTATTTTTCTGGTGGGCGGTAGATCAGCAATATGTTAATGTTTTTCTCAGCTGAAAGTTGCACCCCCAAGCATTTGAGTTGGTAGTTTCTACAGTAAGTGGTCTGATTTTCAAAGCTGATCTAAAGCAAAGTGCAACTCCTCCACCCATGCGTTCTTTCTTGTTGCAGTATATCACGGAATAGTTTGTTGGCACGGCGGCCTCCAGTGTGCGGCCAACTGGTTCAGAAAGCCAGGTTTCAGTCAGAAATCAGATCAGAAGACTCTATTAGATCATGTATGATTGCTGTTTTGTTGTTTATTGATCTGACGTTGCAGATGGCCAGTTAGCACACGTGCATTGCGTTTGGTGGGTGTTCCCATCAGGATGTGTGGGCGGAGCCTAGGGCGCTAGAACTTCTGTGCCTTTAGGCTCCTGTGATGTAAATCCGAGACTACTGCTACTACTACTACTACTACTACTACTACTACTACTACTACTACTACTATAAATGTAGAAAAAAAAGGCCCATATGTATAGCACCACTCCAGGAATTATAAATATAACAAAGTTTATTTAGAGAAAATATATCATATAATGATTGACACAATGGAAATTTCAATATATAAAAACAATTAAAAAAGACCACATTGTCCTAAAAATCCAGCTGCAATAGTAAATATAATCCATTTATATATCATATATACAACCACATAAATGGAAAAATTCCTGTATATATTATGATTATGATATATACATGGATTATATTTACTGTTGCAGCTGGATTTTTAGGACAATGTGGTCTTTTTTAATTGTTTTTATATATTGAAATTTCCATTGTGTCAATCATTATATGATATATTTTCTCTAAATAAACTTTGTTATATTTATAATTCCTGGAGTGGTGCTATACATATGGGCCTTCTTTTTCTACATTTATAGTTCCTTCTTTTGGGCCCAAGCACACCCAGATTGTGTTTGTCAGTGTTGCGGACAAAAAATCTCATGTTACTGCTACTGCTACTGCTACTACTACTACTACTACTACTACTACTACTACTACTACTACTACTACTACTACTACTACTACTTACCTTAACTAATGTCCAGCACTGCGCAATATGTTGGCGCTTTATAAATACAATAAATAAATAAAAATAAATTATTATTATTACTATACAGTATGTCAATAACTGACTACTAGAAACAAATTACTATTGTGCTTGTTAAAATGACTTTTTACGCCTGTTCAATAAACTTAATTAGAGTACACAGACATTTTCATTTGGGAAATATCACTCATGGGAATTCTTATTAATAGAAAGAGTTTATTTTTCGTAAACAAAGTCTTGTCTATAAAAAAGGACACCATCCAACAGCCTCCACCAGTCTCTGGGGCTGATCACATTCCTGCTGAGATTTGCACTTTTGGTATGTTGCACAGATGTTGTCAAACATGCCTGTCTGCTTTTTTTCTGGAGATGTTGGTTGACATTTACACAGGCAAAGGGCTACAGATATGATTATTTCAAACATTGTGAATGCATTTGACACCAATTCTGATGGGATTAATTAACATCTGCTGCATTACAGTTTTATATTGTATTGTATAGGGTCTTAATTATAGAATTCTGTATACCAGACTTTTTTCAGAGCATTTAGATTATTTTAATGTTTGCTTTATCCAAAAGGGCAAGTGGAGGACAAGGTTCTGTTGTGCGGTACAAGGTTTCTGTAGATGAGGTTGAACGTACTGTCCATGCGTTTTATAATAACATGCATGTGTACACACACATGCATGCAGAGGAAAAGAGGAAAATGTTTAACCTCCCTGGTGGTACGCAGTTTCAGAGGCTGCGTCCGCGGGAGGATTTTTTTAAAAATAAAATGTAATTTAAATGCTTAAGCTAGCACTTCGCTAGCTAACTATGCCCTCAAGCCCCGCCGGACCTAACTAAACACCCCGATCGCCAGCAGCAACGTTTACCCCTCTGCGATCCCGCGAGAGCCGCAGCGTCACCATTTAGCTTCACTTGTCGCTATGGCGACATTCGGACATGACGTCTGACGTCATCGACGTCATGATGTCATGCGCAGTCCAGATCCTCCCCATAGCGAAGCCTGGAGCTGATTGTGAGTCTGCGCCATCGCGGGATCCCTGGGGGTACGTATAATGGCGGCGATCGTGGGTGATTGGAGCCATTTGACGTGATTATTGCTTTATTTGGCCCATCTCCTGAATTGTTGTTTTTTAATTGTTTTTATGTGATTTTTCAATAAAGATGGCTTTATTACTGCCTATTCCAGTTTGGTATGTTTTTGAGTTATTTTCTTCCCCAAAAGTGCAGTTTGTTTCACACCATTCTGCACATTCTTGATTGTATTATGGCTAGTTATTTATACATATTTTGGATCCCCTAAGTATTTATATAATTGTGTTGATGGTGCTTACCTAATTGTTTGAGAAATAGCACATTTTTATTATATCCAAATTGCATTCCATATGAATACTGCACAATGAAAAACAACCTCGATCACTGATTGTCTAGCTGGTCTATGCACTCTTCCATGGATATTCCTTTTCAGACCGCCACAGAACCACCACCAAACTGAATGTTCTGAACGATGGTAAAGACAGCATAAAGTTCTCTATTTCGCCTCCAGGCCCTTTCTCATCTATCACATGTCCTCAGGGACAACCAGGTGTCATCTGTGAAAAGTACAGAGTGATACTGGCAGACCTTCAAATTCTGGTTTTCAATGGAAAATTCCAGTCATTTTCCATGATGTCTTGCAGTAAAGAAAGGGCCCATTATAGAATGTTTGTCCCCCCGGCCACCCTCATTAAGTCTGTTTTAGATTGTTTGGTTTTAGACCTTTACACCAGTGACCTGCTTGAGGTGACTTGGTAGGTTTTTAGCAGTGCTCATACTGTTCCTCTGTTGGTCCATTTTATCTCTTTCCTGCTCTCAGAAACCATTTTTTGCCAGGAAAGTGATTTATGGCTTTAAATGCTCAGTGAGGTTCATGCTATAGCCCGACCTGGTCCCAACAAGGTCCTGACTGGACAGAAACTGTCACTTGCATACCCAATGTTTAACTCTTTTAGGGCAGAGAAAAAAAAAAGCAACTCAGCATAGTTATGTGTGTGCTTGTCTCTACACATACATACACATGTCTATTTCATTATGTCACATGTTACCTCAGAATTCCACTTCCCGCCAGGCCGTTGGCAGTGAAAAGTGGCTGTGAGTGTGTGCATGCGAGCCGTGGCCCCCGCGCACCATGTGCAGGTGTATCCCGATCATCTACCCTGCAAACCTATCATTTAAAAATGTCTGTTTTGCAGGAACTAGTTAAGGACCTTCTATTTACCTGTCCAGCTCTGCTGGCGAAACCCTCTGTCCCCAGAAATCTTCTCCATGCCCTTAAGACTATGCCAGGAGGAGACACAGCAAGCATTCTGCCAATGGTACACATTGATGTACCATCCTGGAGGACTAGGACTACCTCAGCAACATCTGTAGGGTCCAGGTATCACCTCAGCTTACCAGCAGTGACACTAACTGTAGTCAAATACACAACTAGTCGAAAATTGACAAAAATAAGTAGGGAAAAATGTCAGAGGCAACCACTTGTTAAACCATTTTTGTTTTGGTGGCTGTCTAAATATTACCCCTCAAGTGTACCTTTTGTGTTAAATTCATTATCTACATCAGGGGTGCCCATTGTGTAGATCACAATCTACCGGTAGATCACAAAGGACTTCATGGTAGATCCCGACCACACTAAATTTTCCAGTCTTTATATACAATTGTGCTCCTAAAATTGTACTAGGTAGATCATTTTGATTTGCTAATTTTTAAAAGTAGCTCACCGGCCAAAAAAGTGTGGGCACCTCTGATCTACATCAACATTGAAGCAGCTGAAACTGAATAACAATGGCCTCTGCTACTTAACCTCTTGACGACCAGCTAACGCCGATTGGCGTAAACTGGTCGTCTGCAAGTTTCCATGGAAACGGCCGCTCGTTCGAGCGGCCTTTCCATGTCCATTCACGGAGGCTGTCTCCGTGAACAGCCGGAGAGCCGCCGATCGCGGCTCTCCGGCAAAATGTAAACACGCGGGGAAGAAATCCCCGCTGTTTACATCATACGGCGCTGCTGCGCAGCAGCGCCGTAAGCCAGATCGGCGATCCCCGGCCTCTGATTGGCCGGGGATCGCCGGCATATGATAGGCTGAAGCCTATCCTTCAATGCGCAGGACGGATAACCGTCCTGCGCAGGCCATGGAGGGAGAGGGAGGGACGGGAAGCCAGGGAGCGCCGAAAACACTGCGGAGGGGGGCTTTGAAGAGCCCCCCCCGCAAAGCGCAGAGAGCCGGCGGCGATCAGACCCCCCCAGCAGGACATCCCCCTAGTGGGGAAAAAATGGGGTAAGTCTGATCGCCCTGGCTAAAACCTGATCTGTGCTGCGGGCTGGAGAGCCTACGCAGCACAGATCAGCCAGAAAGCCACTGGTCGGCAAGTGGTTAACTAACCAGATCACGATCTCATTATTGACTTGATGTCATACTCTGATTAAAAAGTGTTCCTTTTATTTTTATGAGCAGTTTATATAGATTTAATGCAAGCATTAAATCCTATTCTGCAGCTTTTAGAAACTAGCAAAAGCCTTATATAGAAACACTCAGATTTATCTAACTGATAAAGAGATGGGCTAGTAGGAACCTGCTGGATATATGATCATCAAGCCATAGAGCAATTTGCACATGGATTACTGACCAAGTAAAGCAAGCAATTGATTGGGGTCCAATTAAAGTCAAAGGTGTCCATAAATATTTATTGCCAATATCCATGCAGTCTTTAAGTAAATGTTAAGCTCCGCCGACTTTGGAAATGCAAAGAGGAAGCGCACAGGTCTGGCTCCCCGGAGAAAAGAGGCCAGGTACGCCCTGAAAAGAGAACTGCGTTTAGCAAAGAGGACTTATTCCGATAAGCTGGGGCTCTGCCTCCAATCAAACAATACACAGGAGGTATGGAGGGGCTTGAGAGCAGCCATGAACTTCAAACCTGCACCGTGCCTTCGGCTGGCGGAGGAGCTCAATGAGTTCTACTACAGGTTCGAGCAACACCCAAACCCGCACGTGTACCAATCAGCCTCGGCTACGGTGACCCCTGCTCAGGGGAACTCGGCGCCCTGGCTCCTGTTGCTGTCCATGAACTAGAGGTACTCCGGCAGCTCCGTAAGTTAAATCCCAGGAAGTCTTCTGGCCCAGATGGAGTGTCATCGATCTGTCTGAGAACCTGTGCTAATCAGTTAGCCCCTGTGCTCACTACCTTACATAGTTACATAGTTATTACATAGTTATTTTGGTTGAAAAAAGACATACGTCCATCGAGTTCAACCAGTACAAAGTACAACACCAGCCTGCTCCCTCACATATTCCTGTTGATCCAGAGGAAGTCGAAAAAACCCTTACAAGGCATGGTCCAATTAGCCCCAAAAGGGAAAAATTCTTTCCCGACTCCAGATGGCAATCAGATAAAATCCCTAGATCAACATCATTAGGCATTACCTAGTAATTGTAGCCATGGATGTCTTTCAACGCAAGGAAAGCACCTAAGCCCCCTTTAAATGCAGGTATAGAGTTTGCCATAACGACTTCCTGTGGCATTCCACATCTTAATCACTCTTACTGTAAAGAACCCGTTCCTAAATAAATGGCTAAAATGTTTTTCCTCCATGCGCAGATCATGTCCTCTAGTCCTTTGAGAAGGCCTAGGGACAAAAAGCTCATCCGCCAAGCTATTATATTGCCCTCTGATGTATTTATACATGTTAATTAGATCCCCTCTAAGGCGTCTTTTCTCTAGACTAAATAAACCCAGTTTATCTAACCTTTCTTGGTAAGCGAGACCTTCCATCCCACGTATCAATTTTGTTGCTCGTCTCTGCACCTGCTCTAAAACTGCAATATCTTTTTTGTAATGTGGTGCCCAGAACTGAATTCCATATTTCAGATGTGGCCTTACTAGAGAGTTAAATAGGGGCAATATTATGCTAGCATCTCGAGTTTTTATTTCCCTTTTAATGCACCCCAAAATTTTGTTAGCTTTAGCTGCAGCGGCTTGGCATTGAGTACGATTATTTAACTTGTTGACGATAAGTACTCCTAAGTCCTTCTCCAAGTTTGATGTCCCTAACTATATCCCATTTATTTTGTATGGTGCTAGACCATTGGTACGACCAAAATACATGACTTTACATTTTTCAACATTGAATTTCATTGAACCTTATTCGAGCGGTCACTATCAGACGGTACAGTCCCTTCCTGTTTCAAACGGTCCGCAATTGTACCAGTCCCCCAAAAACCTGGCAGCGCTGAGCACAACAACTTCCGACCAGTGGCCCTAACTTCAACATCATGAAGCTCCTTGAGAGGCTGGTCCTTGCCAACCTGAAGAGGTACACGGACGCTCACCTCGACCAGCTCCAATTTGCTTATAGGGCAAACAGATCCGTGGAGGACGGCATCAATGTCAGCCTGGCATACATCACGGAGCACCTAGACAATCCTGCCTCCTACGCTAGGATCCTGTTTTTGGATTTTAGCTCAGCGTTCAACACGATCAGCCCAGACATCCTGCTCACCAATCTGGAGCAGCTCGGAGTAGACCCCACCCTTCAAGCATGGATCAAGGACTTCCTGACAAACAGAACGCAACAGGTGAAGCTCGGCAACTGCTACTCCAGTGTCAGAACCACCAATACTGGGGCTCCACTGTGTACTGTCACCACTTTTGTTCTCCCTCTATACCAACAATTGCATATTATCCGCGGACTCTGTGAAAGTCTTCAAATTTGCAGACAACACCACTATCATCGGCCTAATCGGCAGCAACGGACAGTACGAGTACCGCAGCGAAGTCGAGCAAATCTGTAGCTGGTGCCAGGGGCGTTGCTAGCCCCAAAGATCAGTGGCACATGCCCCGGATCTATTCTGGGGTGCCCCTAATGTCCCCCAGGCAGAGTCAGCTGTGGTTCTTCAATGGCGCGCATGCTGGGAGCAGTGGTGCATCAATCGGGGGTATGCTGGGCACTGTGGTGACTCTATGTGGGCATACTGGGTGCTGTGATGCCTTTATGGGGGCATGCAGGGAGCTGTGTTGCTTTTCGGGGGTTTTCTTTATGGGGGCATGCTGGAAGTTGGGGTGCCTCAATGGGAGCATGGGAAGGGGTCCACTAAAAGATCAGGGAATGCTATAGGGGGAACTGCCAGATAGCCTTGCGGGAGGCCAACCCGCCCAGCAGAAAGCCAGACCAACCAGCACAGAAGCCAGGTAACTCTTCCTAGTTATGTTTAAGTGACACTGCCTATTTATGTGATACGCAGCATTTATTTTTTTTGTATTAGTGGAATTGGGGCTTCATCCAACATTTTGCTGGGCAGGCCTACTTAGACCGTTGTTAAGTTCATGTAAATTTGGCTCCACCTATGACCACACCCACATTATGGTGTGTGGCCACACCCATTTTCCATCTAGCGTGCCCAAAGTGCCCCGGATCTCTTAGGATCCTAGCAACACCCCTGGCTGGTGCAGAGACAATAACCTAGTACTCAACGCCGCAAAGACTGTTGAACTAGTCGTAGACTTCAGGAGGAACCCTCCCACCTGTCTTCATTAGGGGTACCGAAGTCTCTAGGGTTACATCCGTGTGGTTCCTCGGCACGACTCTGATTAAAAATCTGAAACTGCACAGAGTCATAACTGACGCAGAGAGAATCATCAGGGCTCCTCTCCCACCACTTGATCTCCTCCACTCCACTAGGATGATGAAGAGGGCCACTGTGATCTCCTGTGACCCCTCCCACCCAGGCAGTTGCTACTTCAAGCTCCTCCCATTGGGCCGCCGCTACAGGTCTATACCATGCAAAACCACCAGACGTAAGAACACCTTCTTCCCCCAAGCGGTCCGTCTGCTTAACTCCAACCTCCCCCCGTCAGGCCCGCCTACTGGCATGCCCTAGCGGGGTCTCACAGTTCTCGCCGCTGCTCGCCCTCGTTCACACTGCCCAAGGTCCGTACGGGGGCCACCATCATCATCATCATCATCAGCAGTACTATTAGTATTATCATTATTATCATCATTATTATTAGTATTATGGGACTGCTACCACCCGGCAGGAAGGAACACTAATCTGTCATATATACCATTGCTGCAGTTCTAAATTGTCTGTGCTGTGTCTTCCTATACTATGTCTATGCCATGTGTACCACAAATAATTCTGACTATAGCTCTTGCTGTATTTGGCAAAATAAATCTGATTCTGATTCTGATTTAGGGTCCATAAATACAAGCTCTTTGCAGGAATGGTCTGCCACAGAGATAAGCAATTATATACATTGGCAGTCTTTTTTCCCTCCTTCTCCTCCCCTTAGCTTAGCATATACAGCCCTCAGACAGTCAGTCAGGCTGGGATTTGGAATAACTAGTATGTGACCCTTCCACACAGAAGCAGCTAGCTAGCAAGGATGGACGCAAGTGTGCTAGCCAGGTACGTCTGTATATAACTTTTCTTCCATGATAGCAGCATCATTTGGACAATCTGCTATACTCAAAAGCCTTTAAAGAGAATCTGTACTCTAAAATTCTTACAATAAAAAGCATACTATTCTTTTCATTATGTTCTCCTGGGCCCCTCTGTGCTGTTTCTGCCACTCTCTGCTGCAAACCTGGCTTGTAATTACCAGTTTTTGGCAGTGTTTACAAACAAAAGACATGGCTGCTAAAAGCTTGTAATAGGCTCAAGTAAGCAGAGTGTGTGAGTCGCACAGAGCTTGCAGGGGGCCTGGAGAGGGTGTGTATAGCTTCTATCCAACCACAAGCAGTACAGCACATTCAAGCCAGACTGCCTGAGCCCGACAGACCTGACAGAGGAGAGAAGATTAGAACATATAACAGAGATAACACAGCCACTGTGCAAGTAGAAAAGGCTGCAGTAAGCCAGACCACATTAGAACAGGCATAGGAACTTATAGGATAGAAGAAATAAGGATGAAAATTTTGTTACAGAGTCTCTTTAAGTTCTGTTTGTGATTGTATGAGCAATAGATTACTGGCAGATTCAATCAAAGTGATCAAAATCAATGTGTGTACGGCCAGATTTAAATATGTCTTGTCTAAACTCAAGTGATACAAGTAAGACTAATTAACCAGTTCACCACTTTTTTTTTTTCACCACCAATAAGGCTTTCATGGGTGCTATGTTTTACTAAGATATATTTTATTTGAAATACATTTTAATGGGAATTATGAGAAAAAAAAGAAAACATTCATAATTACTCAGTTTTTGGCCATTATAGTTTTTTGTTTTTTAATAAATGTTTTTTTTATTTAACAATTTTCAACATTTTATAAAGACACAACTGTAACCAATGCGCCAACACACACCAAACAAGTTTTAGGGTCACAAACTTCACAGTCTTCCTGTGGGGTATAGAGATACTGCCACAATCGTGGTACGTGGTCAATTTAGCAACATACAATTGATTCACTTTGAATTGATTTTATGCTGTTTATTTTTGAAAGTCTGATCAGACATGTGGTAAAATCTCTGTGGAATGGGGCCAGTACAGGAACCGTGGGAGATTGATCGCCCATAGCTTTTCCCTGCTTTGAGTAGTACAGAGCTTGCAGTTTGTATGTGTGGCTTCCAAAGCACAGATAGCTATCACCAACCCAATTACAGACACTGTAATCAGGTGCAGCCAACTATGATGGGGTCTGTGGGGACTGGGACGTAAAGACTGGCTGTTTTCTGCATGGTGTGGTGCAGATGGCACTGTTGAGTGGACATGATGTAGTGCCTGGTGATGATGGCACAGTGTGAGCATGGAGGAGCAATTCTTAGGGCTCGATTCACAAAGCGGTGCTAACCCAGTTAGAGACTTTAGGCGTGATAACCATTGCACCACGCTGGTGAAAAGCCAGTTTAGGCGTGATAAGTTTAGGTGTGATAAGTTTAGATAAGTTTAGATCGCGCGCAAAGTCCCGCACGCAAAGCAGCGCCATTAAACTTTATGCGAAGTGCACCAGACTTTGCTAGCGCAAATCTTTTGGTCAGCTGTGCACTGCGGTGCTAACCCTGTTGGTGCTTAAACTTATCACGCCTAAACTTATCACACCTAAACTTATCATGCCTAAACTTATCACACCTAAACTTATCACACCTAAACTTATCACGCCTAAACTTATCACACCTAAACTTATCACACCTAAACTTATCATGCCTAAACTTAAAAACAATGGTGCACAAGCCAGCCTGGGGCCCCGGGAACTCTCACTGCCCGGGGCCCCAGAACCAGCATGCAACACCATGGCCTCGATTCATAAAGCATTATCTCATGCAGTAATGTAGAAAACAGCAGACTTTACCGACCACTTAGCAAAATGTCAATTCATAAAGGCTGTTACCGCATGAAAAGCTGACATTACCGACCAGGGAGATAAATTACCGACTTGGCTGATGTTACCGACAACACATGTCAGTAAATTGTCAGCAAATGTCAATTCATAAAGCCTTCAACAAGCGGTAAGCCTGGCGGTAGTTACCGACACCTCTGGTGAGGTCTTAACAAGTTACCGACAGCTCTGACAGCTCTGATTAATGCAAAGTGCAGAGATCCGAAGTCTGTTTGATTCATCTGTGGAGAGAGCCAGAGAGCCCTCTGTGTGAATCATTTCAGCAGGCATGGAAAGACTGTGTGACTCATCTGTCTGAGTCATCAGTGGGAGAGCCAGAGAGAGCCGTCTGTGTGATTCATTTCTGCAGGGCAAAGAGGGAATCGGGACACTGCTCTACTCTACCGCTCAATGGGCTGCGGTAATTTACCGACCTCCAAGGGCAGCTGGGGAAATCTTTATGAATTAGCACACAGACCGGGAAAATACTGAGTGCGGTATTTTCCCGACAAGATTTTGTTTATCGCACTGCTGTTTATGAATCGAGGCCCATATGTGAGCGCAGCCAAGCCCTGGATCTGCCACACCCAGGAGCTTGTCCCCAACTGCTCTGAGACTTACCAAACACACAGGAGATACTCACTTCCCAAACAGTTCTCTGCTGCTTATATAAAGCCTGCAGGCTGCTTGTAAGCCAATCAAGAAGTGCACACACACGTTACACCTAGTCTACAGTAATTAATTAAGCAGAGGCAGTAATTACTGTAGACTAGGTGTAACGTGTGTGTGCACTTCTTGATTGGCTTACAAGCAGCCTGCAGGCTTTATATAAGCAGCAGAGAACTGTTTGGGAAGTGAGTATCTCCTGTGTGTTTGATAATGCCTAAACTTATCACACCTAAACATATCACGCCTAAACTTATCATGCCTAAACTGAGTTTTTCACCAGCGCACCAAGCACTACTTTGTGAATCAGGCCCTATGTATTTAAGTAGCAATAGCTGTGGTTTGGCAGTAAAAATATGATAAAAGGCTCGAGTATACCGGTGAGGGTGCAGCAGGCAAGGAGTTGTAGGATGTTGGCCTTGAGTGTGTGAAGTCTAAGACCTGTAATATAAATTTAAAGTGAGGCCAAACACCTCTACTCATACGTTGGCTAACGGACTCCGAATTTTAGACCCTTAGGAAGAAGATCACACGGACACCAGCTACATGTTTGCAAACCAGATCTTCTTAGTTTAATAATGAAAGACTTCAAGTTTTTATAGCATTATGTCATTAAGTTAATAATTACAATATGGCGTGATTGGTTCCTATTTCTGACTTTCATACCTGTCAGCTAATAATTTTGCTAAACACTGCAGAAACATACATATCTATCTGACATGTCCTAAGTCCTTTATTATCTGGTTTCAGTCAGCTAATCTGTTATGATAGAGGGAGAAAATTAAACTTTGAAATCATTAGACCCCCTTATCTAGTTTCTATTGCTCTGAGCTGCTGCTAGAGAGAAACAGATTTCTGTCTATTTTCCTATTATAACAGAAACTTAAGAGAACCTGTCTCGTTATACAAGGAGGATTCTACAGTTAGGTATATCTATATTAATGTAAACCTCACATTTCCCCCCTTTTGGCCATATGATGGCCACATAAATTAATAAATCAATTATAACAACAATTAACAAACAAGAATTTTACAGAAGTAATTCAAAGCTTTCTAACATAAACTTCTGACTACACTACAGCTAAACGCGGTCACCACACATTAAGCGCAACAGTGACAAGCGCGTTCAAGGCACGGTCACCGCACGTTAAGCGCAACAGTGACCAGCGTACCAACCCTGATAGCCAATTGGCCTTCAGGCACAGGATCTAATAGTTAGACCGACGATGTCGCGCAATTTTCATACTCCTGGGTAGATATTTCATCATAGGAGCTTCTTCGTTGAACTAAGTAGATGTGAGCTTCAGATGTGCGAGTGCACCTGCTAATGAAACACATAATGAATCTATAGCAAAGGTAAAACATCAGAACTGTGAGCAGGAACATCACCAGATAGGCAACTATTTGTTTAAAGAACCCTCCAATTGAACCAAATAAATTCCCTATATTTGTACCTTTAAAAGGATTTCATCCCTCATTGCCTATTTCCCTAGCGGTGTTTTGCAACTCTTTTACTTTTTGTAAGTGGTTGAGGACTGTCGTCACTGTCGTCAATCCACGTACAGCAATCATCCTGGACCACCATACACATCCCCCCCTGGGCCGCTAATATGTATATAATCTAAGTCCAATTTTTCTTGTAGTGCCAACTTGCGTACTTGGGCTATTTCAACTGTGTTAGCAGTGACCGCTGCAATGGTCTTATTAACCAGCTGAGCGGTCTGGACGAGCTCAGCTCGTCCAACACCGCCAGCGGCTGCCGCTCAGGCCCTGCTGGGCCGATTTGAATGAAATAAAAAGCAGCACACGCAGCCGGCACTTTGCCAGCCGCGTGTGCTGCCTGATCGCCGCCGCTCTGCGGCGATTCGCCGCGAGCAGCGGCGAAAGAGGGTCCCCCCAGCCGCCTGAGCCCAGCGTAGCCGGAACAAAAAGTTCCGGCCAGCGCTAAGGGCTGGATCGGAGGCGGCTGACGTCAGGACGTCGGCTGACGTCGATGACGTCACTCCGCTCGTCGCTATGGCGACGATATAAGCAAAACAAGGAAGGCCGCTCATTGCGGCCTTCCTTGTTTATTCTGGGCGCCGGAGGCGATCGGAAGATCGCCTCCGGAGCGCCCTCTAGTGGGCTTTCATGCAGCCAACTTTCAGTTGGCTGCATGAAATAGTTTTTTTTTTATTTAAAAAAAACCCTCCCGCAGCCACCCTGGCGATTTAATCAGAACGCCAGGGTGGTTAAACATATTAGTCCAGAGTAGTTATTTAATCTTATCATCATTTGCATCCCCCAACCTGTCCATGTAGGGAAAAAGGCCCATGCATAATCATTGGCGGTAAACAGACTCCTTTTATATAGATTGTGATGGGGCAATAAATATTTCTTTGCAGTTATAGCTTTTCCTTCTACAACAGCTACTACTGGAGCTAAGGTAGCTACAGTACATTGACCATAGCTACCTCTTGGCAGCCAGGCATAAGCCCAGCGTCCACAAACAAAGTAATAGGGTGGTTGCAATAAGATTATACCTCGTGAAAACATCTCTTTTGATACATTAACATGTGCTCCTGCTCCTATCATAGCAAGCTCTATTCCTAATAAGTTTGCACACTCTGGGATCCGGATAGCATCTAGATGAGTAAAATTACATAAAGTTTTATTAATACCTTGATCTGAGGGAAAATTCATATAACCAGTGTTACCCCCTAGGAGCATAAGTAAGGCTATTCCTAGGGACCATGCATCAGTACCTATATCATTTATGCTTACATTTTTCCAGAGCATAGTGAAGTTATATGTGGCGTTATTGCAATATGATTTGGGCAGTCTACCTAGGGATACTAGAGGTGTCTCAGGGATTTTTCTATATCCATGCATATTGTGGGCTTTGAATTAGGCATTGGTTTTAACACAGGGGTTCTCCAGACAGCTCTGGCTCTATCTGCAGTATGGTTTTGTCCTAAAATGTCCTCTTTACTTAATGCTTCATTTGTTATGGGGATGGCTATTAGTAGCAACCCCTTTGAATCCTTTGGCCTCATACCACATACTCAACATTTTGTTTTATTCTCAGCTAATGCCACTCTCCTTTGCAGCATCATATACAGGTTTGGTTCTTCCCAGAACAAGTCTTGAACCTGAAATACATTGAAAAAAATACACAAATAACACAATGTGTAAGCCTATCAGTTTAACCATTGTTGTCTTTGGTCACTTTCTTACAATGACTGACGTGAGTCCAGTTAATGAATTCCTCAAGTTTTACTGAAGTAGCTGTCACAAGGAGAAATAATTTTTATGAGTCTCAGCTAAATGGTTCTGTATGGTAATGACATATTCTGCTAGTTTTGAATGAAATTATTGGATTTGCTGAGGCAAATTTATTCTGTTCTAGGTACCTGTCAAACAAGATTTCATATGGACTTAACCTAAGTCTGTGTTTCATTGGGGTAGTTCTTACGCTATACAGGACGATAGGTAAACATTCTGTCCACAGCTTACCTGTATCTTCACACATTTTCCTTCCCTTGTTTTAATTGCACCATTTAGTCTTTCTGCTTTCCCACTACTATTGAGAATGATAAGGAGTATAGAAAGCCTGTGTGATACCCATAGCCTGCATTATTTCCTGTACCACCTGTCCTGTGAAATGAGAACCTTGTTCACTGACAATTACCTCCGGCAGTGAATATCTGCATATTACCTCTGTTAGGGCTTTGTTTTTGCTTTTTTATGTTTTAGCATTTGCTTTGATTACTGGCCAACACTCAGGCCAATCCTGAAAAGACATCAACACAAAGCAGGGCAAACTCATACCCTCCCACATTTGGTAGCTATATGAGGTCAATTTGTAACTTTTGCAACAGGTACTCTGGCCTAGGCATATGCCTTTGCCTTACCTTCACTACTTGTCCAATATTATGTTGCATGCAGATCTCACAATTTGCTGTGACTCGGGCAGCAACGAAGCTGAACCCAGGTGCTATCCAGTATTTACCTACCAGAGCAACCATATTATTCTTACCCATGTGAGTTGGACCATGTGTTAGAGCAGCCATCATTGGGTATAGAGATCTAGGAAGACAGAACAAAGATCCTGCCCTCCACACTCCATCTTCTTCTTGCTGTGCCCCCTTACTACTCCATGCAGCTTTGTGACTGGTAACTTCTTGTCTTTGTAGAGTTTTCAGCATCTCCACATCCACTGGTACAGGTGGAATCTCTGAGATATTGAACAGTGCAACTTCCGACAGGGGGGTGAGAGCTGCGGCTTTGGCAGCGGCGTCTGCTCTTCGATTGCCTTTAGCTTCCTTTGACTGCTCTTTTGTGTGTGCTTGTACTTTTAATATGGCTACCCTGGATGGTAACTGGGGAGCCTCAAACAAGTTACTTACTAGATCAGCATTTTTAATTGGTTTACCTGCAGCCGTCATAAAGTTCCTGGACCTCCAAATCGGACCGTAGTCGTGTGATATGGAAAATCCATACCTGCTATCTGTAAAGACATTGGCAGTCTTACCTGTGGCCAGAGTACAGGCTTCAATGAGAGCATAAAGCTCAGCTTTTTTTGGGCTGATTTATTTGGAGGTAAAGATTTCTGTACCACTGTTTCCTCCAGTGTTACAACAGCATAACCAGTGTGTGGCTTACCATCCTCAGTGTAGTACCTAGAACCATCAACAAAGAATTTAAAATCTGGATTTTGCAAAGGTGTATCTTGGACATTAGAGGTTTGGATAGTTTCCATGTCTATTAACTCCAGACAATCATGTTCCTCTATCAGTTCAGTTTCCTCATTTGGTAAGAGTGTAGCTGGATTTAGGGTGTTACATCTTGTTAATTTTAGGTTTTCTGGTGTAAGCAATGCAACCTCATATTTTGTTAACCTTGCCATTGACAAATGCTTAGTCTGTACCCTGTTTAGGATTTCAAGTACACTGTGGGGTGTTAACAGATTAAGAGTATGTCCTAGCACCAAGTCAGCCGACTTAGTAAGCATGAGGGCACAAGCTGCTACACTCCTGACACATCCAGGGGACCCCTGAATCACTGGATCAAGTTTGGCTGAAAAATAGGCCACAGGCCTCTGCTTGGAGAAATGCATTTGAGTGAGTACTCCTGTTGCATGTCCTTTGCTCTCATGGCAGAAAAGGAAAAATTCTTTCTTGTAGTCAGGCAGCCCCAACACTGGTGCTGTGACTATGGCTTGTTTTAAGGCCTCAAAAGATGCTTTGCCTGGTTCAGTGATTACAAATGGTTCCCTGGAGACACTCTCATACAAAGGTGTCATCAGCTGGGATGCATTGGGAATCCAATCCCTGCAGTAACTTACTAAACCCTGAAATGTCCTTAACTTCCTGACAGATGTTGGCATTGGGTAATTTTTAACATTGGATACCGTCCTGTCTGCTGTTAGACGGTTTGCTCCTTGTGGAATGCAGTGACTAAGAAATGTTACACATGGCAGACAGTATTGAAACCTTGTTAACTTTTTTTTTTAGAGATAACATAGCAAACTGAAATGTAAATGTAATACCACTTCTGATGTGCAGGTGATGCTTTAACACTTGTATTTATGTATATTCACCAACAATCCTCTATGCTGCTTAGTCACTGTACTATATTCCTCTATTTGTCTCTTCCTTTAAATGCTTATTGCTTCAACAAATATGATACTTGCTGCCGTATTGCCTCTCCATAGACAGTCTTTGCTCCTTTTCAAACCTTCCCTTTTCAAGGCTGCACTACCAGCAGATGTTGTTGCACCCCTAGACGTAGCTGCTCCAGCTCCAACACCTTACACCTTGATGCTTTCATCTGGCCACCCAGCAGGCAGTCGCCTCCTATGGGGAATACCTATACTGTCCAACATAGAAACATTCTACAACCTGTTCTGGCTTTTTCTGAGATTCTGTCATCCACAATTTAATCTGAGTAATTAGCTGTTTCCTTTCTAGCCACTTCTGATGCCTGGCTATAAAATCCTTCCAAAAGTCATAATCTAATCTTCCACCATCTGGCACTTTAGTTTTCTTGCAAATACTTTTAAACGGGGCTGTAGCCCACGTACCATGGGTGTCTGTCATCCACTCAACTGCTGTCTTACCAGGAGGTTTAGGATCAAGACCTGCTTGATTCGGGCCAAGCGGGGTAGATACATTATTTCCCATCTTTAGCTTACACACTTACTACTTTAAAAAGTGCACTTTGTATCACGGGTTGGCCAACCACTTACTACAAATACATGAGATAAAACCTCTAGACACCTTTTTATCAGACACCCTTATTCTATCTAGCAAACATAATTTCTTAAATGCCTATAAACACAACGTTCCTAGCCCTCTACCTGCAATATATTTAGACCAGAAGATATGATGCTGCAATATGTTCCTAAGCTATCTGCTGGTTCAGTCTACAAAGAGTTAATTTCTGTGTTAGCAATGAAGCTTTTACACAGCGAGGAAAACTTACAAACCAGGGGCCCTTTGACCTGTAGGTTTACCTCTTATCTCAGGCCGGTTAATGAGAGATATATTCTCTCTAGCAGCAGAGGCCTGTTAATTATTAACTAATATAGACTGAACTGAAACAGAAAGCTTTGGCAGACGTGAGGAGTGAAACACTGCTACGCAGCGTTTATACACAGTCTTATATTATTGACATATATTATGGTCTAGAATTTGCGTAAAAACCACTTCCTAATGCCACCTCAATACAGCCACTGATTAAATCAACAAAGCTAAACCGCAGCAACCTGTCTATGATCTATTTATAACACTTTACAACCTTTTTTGAAAAGACATGCATAAACAACAAAGTTACAGCTACAAATTACATCAACACTGCACTGTAAGGTATTACACATGCATTTTCAGAATGACCGTTAATAAACCCCAAATACAATGTTAGATTACATAAAAACAAGCACCACAGACAAGACAAATACATCCAAGTAGCCAAGGTTCAGTTTTTGCGAGGCATTAACTCACCCAGACCACAAGAGGCTGTGAGAGAGAGGAGACAAAGATATATAGGAGCTAAGTCAAGAGGTTCTTACCAAGTTGACAGATCTTCCACTAGGCAGCTGTTGTCCTGCTATCTCACACCTCAGACGATCCTAGGTGAATATTATCTGCTCGGTCCCTGTTCGGGCGCCAAATTGTGAAGTCTAAGACCTGTAATATAAATTTAAAGTGAGGCCAAACACCTCTACTCATACGTTGGCTAACGGACTCCGAATTTTAGACCCTTAGGAAGAAGATCACACGGACACCAGCTACATGTTTGCAAACCAGATCTTCTTAGTTTAATAATGAAAGACTTCAAGTTTTTATAGCATTATGTCATTAAGTTAATAATTACAATATGGCGTGATTGGTTCCTATTTCTGACTTTCATACCTGTCAGCTAATAATTTTGCTAAACACTGCAGAAACATACATATCTATCTGACATGTCCTAAGTCCTTTATTATCTGGTTTCAGTCAGCTAATCTGTTATGATAGAGGGAGAAAATTAAACTTTGAAATCATTAGACCCCCTTATCTAGTTTCTATTGCTCTGAGCTGCTGCTAGAGAGAAACAGATTTCTGTCTATTTTCCTATTATAACAGAAACTTAAGAGAACCTGTCTCGTTATACAAGGAGGATTCTACAGTTAGGTATATCTATATTAATGTAAACCTCACAAGTGTTATACAAAGTTATGCTATGCCCAACCTAACTTTTCTTGAGGTGGTGTTGGATGAAAAGAGGATGAATATTTATGACACCAGCATTGGAATTTGGAAGGAAAAGACTGTACAGACAAGCTCAACACTCTACATCAGTGGTGCTCATCCGGATTCCGGATATCCAGATTACCCGGATATCCAAACTTTTTTCAGCTATCCGACTCGTATTCGGATTCCAGATTTCTGTGCAAATCCGAATAGCACTATGTGGATATTTGGTCGCATACCCGGATATCCGCGGATATCCAAATCCGAATACTGTAACTAAGGAGATGACATCATTGAGCCAATCAGAGGGCTTCCACCAGAAGCCCTAGCAACCAATCACAGAGGGGAACTCTGGCCAGTGCCCCCCCCCCCTGTATAAAAAGCAGCGGCCATTTTGAGGGAACTCGTCCTTGCTTTTTGACTGCTCATTGTTTGGCTAAAGCAAGTGCTTTCTACTGTGTTAAACCCAGCATTTTTGCACATAAACACCTGTACTATACCACTCTTTTATTGTTGTTTAGCTAGCTTGTTGTATTGTGATTTTGTAATGATCTGCTCAGCTGTCTGCACGGGCAGACAGCTGTTTGTCCATTCTTTAGGTCTGAGTGCTGCAGGTCTCTGGAAAAGAGACCTGTCTTCACTTTGCAAGTTTCAGCGTTGCTCTGCTGGTCAGGAATTTGCATACACTTGTCATGCAATTTGCCTAGCTGCCTCCTTTTGATGGTTTGCAGTATAAATACCTTGTGCTCCCAGAACTCCTTGCTGGTCATGATGGTTTGTTCCTGTTAAACTCTCCTGGAGTATCAGCCTTTGCTATTGTTTGCTAAAGATTATCTTAGAGTAATTCCTTGGGACTGCACTAGGCATCCCTTCTAGCGTAGTCAGGTTGTATTACCTGTTTGCCTTGTACTATCTCTCTGTTACGATTGTCTTGTCACCAGTGGTGGTCGACAGGAAATTGTTCTGTCTGTTGGGATCGCACTCACCCTAGCGGTAGTGGCGGTGGTTCCTTCTGTACTCTGTCTGGGAGTGTAGGCCAGAGCTGCGGTTGCTACTTGCTACTCCTTCTGTCTGTCTTGTCTGATACAAACGCTTGCTGTAGCCTCAGTGAGTTGACCGTTTAGCAAGCGTTTGCGTTCTCTATTTCGTGTTTGTGTTACATTGGTTAGTTAGGGTGGCACGCTTATCACTGGGCGCCTAACGCGCGGTGATCGTGTATTAAACGCGTTCGCTGTTGCGAATGAGTGTGGTGTTCACGTTTAGCTAGCGTTTGTTATTTTCCTTGAAGTGCTGATCATTGTTATTTGCTATGTCTTTCCTGCTACACATGTGCTCTGTCTAATTTGGTCTTGTGTCACTATTGGCAATCGCTACTCTTGCGATTGCGTTCCCACTTTGTTTCCGTTGTTGTGTGTTCACCGTCGCTGGGTGGCGACTAGATTGGTGGACACACATACATTCTGTCTCTGTGCTCTCTCTCTTTAAGGGCTATCTTGCCCTGCATTGCTTCAACTCGTACAATTCCCATCTGCCATCTGTGGCAGTGCAGCGGCTATGTTCGTCTGCCCTCCACAGCTCCATCTGCCGGTGGGAATTTCCCTCTACAGGTGCATAGCACCATAGCTGGGTTCTCTCAAATTATACGCTTGTGGAGGATTTCCGCAGTGTCAGCGCGCATCCTGCGTGCTGACCACGGAAATAATTCCCCAATCGTTACAGATTTTAGTTAGTGTGTGACAGTCTCTGCTGCAGCCCGTAGCAGCTCTGCTAGTTAGGTGTCTGTGTCTGTGTCTGTGTGTGTGCTGTTTGTGCACACAGGCCAGGCCTGTGCTATTAGGCTAGCCTTAGCTACAGTATAGTTTAGGGCATATTAGGGATTACTGTGTTATTGTGTAGTTAATGTTATATAGTACTGCAGTGCTAGTTGTTAGTTGTTAGAGTAGTACTGTCTGTGTTAGCTTAGTACTACAGATCACTGCATTTCTGCTGCGCTGCTGAGTGTCAGTGTGTGTGACAGATAGACGTTAGTGTGCACACTGTCTTCTTCTACTCCGCTGTCTGTCACTCTGTGCTGATTCATCAAAGTCCAACACCGATTTCAATAAAGTGCAAGTACCCCACATCCATCTTGTGACATCATCATCACACAAACTTGCACTATGTCTGCTGGCACTGGCACCTGGGGGAAGGGCATCAAGGGCAAGAAGAGAGGGAACATTGCTGGCACCTTCACCGCCAGCAGTTCTGCTGCACCAGTGTCCGTTCCGCCGCAAGCCACTGGCTGTGGACGCACTGGGCGCCTAGCTGATAGGGGGATTCATGCTGCAGAGGTGCAGCAGCGTGTAGTTGCCATTTTTCAGCAGGGTCGGCACTGCAAATTGGGGGTTGTGCGGTTGGACTTTGGACACAATGTGGGCTGCACAACCGCTGTCTGTAACCAAGCCCTGATGTTAATTTTCAGCCATTTTTTTGTATTTTTAACTCCCCACAAAATTAGTGTTTCCCTTTAAAAAAAACATGATGCATCAAAAACCGTTTTGGAAGCAATTTATAGGTCACTTCTGGTTTTTCTATCCGAATCCACCTGGATATCCCGGATAATGCGTTCATATATCCGCATCTACGCGGATATCAGAACGTTCGGATTCTGATATCCGATTCGGACCCAGATATCTGGGTATCCGGATCCGAATCAATTCCGATTTTAAAAAGGGGTATCTGAGCACCCCTGCTTTGCAAACTAGCACATCTCAATTACTGTATATACTCGTGTATAAGCCTAATTTTTCAGCATAAAAAAAAAGTGCTGAAAAGTTACCATGTCGGGTTATATGCGGAGCAGAACAGATGGTGGAGCAGGTTTTGTTACTGGCAGAGGAGCGTAAGGATCTTGCACTAGTGATCCTGCTCTTACCAGCTTGTGCCCTTCGGTTTCCGTGCCCTGCAACATAGTGTGCTGCTCTAGACCAGGGCTTTTCAACCCTGTCCTCAAGTACCACCAACAGTGCATGTTTTGCAGAAAACCACAAACATGCACAGGTGAGGTAATTAGTGTCTCAGCAGCAGTGGTGCTCAGCAGAGCTCGAATATTCGAGTAGCTCGAATATTCGAGCTCTTTTTCAGCTATTCGAGCTCGGTATTCGAGCTCCGAATAGCTGGAGCTATTCGAATGGGCTATCCGAGTACACTCGAATAGCCCATTCACTATTCGAGCTATTCGAGCAACCCGGCGCTATTCGAGCTCGGTACCGAGCTCGAATAGCGTCATAGCCCAGATTGATGTCCTTAGAGCCAATCAGAGGGCTCCCAGGCCCTCTGACGGCAGCCAATCACAGAGGGGGACCCTGGCCAGCCCCTACCCTATAAATAGCGGCCGCCATGTTACGTTTCTCCGTGCTTGCCTGAGACTTGTACAGAGAGAGAGTTGCTCCTTTGTGCTTTGGCTTAGCAAGAGCTCTATTGTGGTCATTTACCTAGCGTTTTTGCTCACATACACCTCCTATACACACCTATATTGTTGTTAGTTATTTAGACATTGTATTTTAGTTAGTAGCTTGTGTGTTACATTAGAGACAGGCAGCTGCTGCAAGCTTACAGGTTTAGGCCTCAGGGGGGCCTTGCCTCTGTGGGCAGCTGTCCTCTGTTTATTTCTCTCATCTATACCAGTATTTCTGCTGTCCTTTACTAATAGTATTGTAGTTATACTGTACTAGGAGTAGGACACTCACTGACTGTCACTGTTTATAGGCTACTAGCTAGCTCCTGCGTGTGTGCACTCACTCACTGTCTGTGTGTACACACACTCTATTTCCTTCTGATTACTGATAGATTATTGTTAGTTAGTTGTACTTACTTACTACTTACTCTTACTGTACCCGTAGGGACACTCACTGTCACTGTTCATATAGGCTACTAGCTCCTGCGTGTGCGCACTGCACTCACTGTCTGAGTGTACACACACAACACACACTCTATTTCCTTCTGATCGCTGATTGATTATCGTAATTAGTTAGTTGTACTTACTGTTACTACTTACTCTTACTGTACTAGGAGTCTAGGACACTCAGTCACTGTTCATAGGCTACTAGCTCCTGCGTGCGTGCACTCACTGTCTGAGTGTACACACACCCACACTCCATTTCCTTCTGATCGCTGATTGATTATCGTAATTAGTTAGTTGTACTTACTGTTACTACTTACTCTTACTGTACTAGGAGTCTAGGACACTCAGTCACTGTCCATAGGCTACTAGCTCCTGCGTGCGTGCACTCACTGTCTGAGTGTACACACACCACCCACACTCTATTTCCTTCTGATCGCTGATTGATTATTGTAATTAGTTAGTTCTACTTACTGTTACTACTTACTCTTACTGTACTAGGAGTCTAGGACACTCAGTCACTGTGTTCATAGGCTACTAGCTCCTGCGTGCGTGCACTCACTGTCTGAGTGTACACACACCCACACTCCATTTCCTTCTGATCGCTGATTGATTATTGTAATTAGTTAGTTCTACTTACTGTTACTACTTACTCTTACTGTACTAGGAGTCTAGGACACTCAGTCACTGTGTTCATAGGCTACTAGCTCCTGCGTGCGTGCACTCACTGTCTGAGTGTACACACACTAAATTTACTTGTGATTACTACTGATTATTGTAACTGCTAGTTGTACTTCCTGACTGTTACTACTTACTTACTGTACTAGGGGACACTCACTCAGTCACCTCACCAACCAACCCACTCCATTAAAGTACCCCACTTTTCACCCGCCCTTTTAAAAAACTTTTGTCTATACGCCCAAAACATTGAAGATGTCTGGAAGTGGCAGCCAGCGCGGTTTGGGCAAGGGCAAGGGCAGCAAGGGAATCAGGAGGAGAGGGAGCAGCATTGTGGCAAGCCGCGGCCGCGGGCGCGCCACCATGCACAGTTCCGCAGCAGCAGCGTCAGTGGCTAACATTCCTCCCATAGCCACTGGCCGTGGACGCCTTGGGCGCCGCCCAGCAGGAGCATCTGCAACTCACGCTGCAGAGACACAGCAGCAGCAGCGTGTAGCACCTGCTCCCATTTTCCTCCAGCCGGGTCGGAAACGTCCCATTGAGGAAAAGGATGCAGACACTGTGGTGCAACTCATGACGGAGGATGAGCAGCCCGCCATCAGCTCTGCATCCGAGGCCTCCACCCTCACCACCACCACCACCACCACCACCACCCCTGTTCGCAGCAGCCGCCCAGCAGGGCCTGGGGAGGAGGCCAGTTCACCGTCACTCGCCGACCTGTCATTCAGCAGTCTTTTGACCCCAGGCATCATGAGTCAATTGTCTGCTGTTGTTGGCGATTTTGAGGAGGAGATGCTGATGGGCACTTTGGGGGATGAGGGATTGGACAGCAAGACTGTGGCGACAGTCAAGCAGCCCATCCATGCATCAGGAGAGGAGTTTGGGGGGTCCTCATCCCAGCAGGACATGTTTCAGGAGGGGGAGGATGATGATGACCCGGTGACAGACAGAGACTGGGTGCCACCACCTCCAGGGGATGTCGTCCTCAGCAGCTCTGAGGAGGAGGAGGAGGATGCTCTTGTGGGCCTTGCAAGGAGGCGCATCATTGCAAGCATTGGCAGCAGCAGTAGGCAGGTCCCACAGCCTGCTGGTGTCTCAGGCTCAGCAGCAGCAGCAGCAGCATCTGCCAGTACCACCACCAGCCGCACCCAAGCCCCCCCCCCAACCACCACAGGGAGACAGGCAGCAGCGCTTCCATGCCGTAGGGGGATGTTTAAGTCACCAATCTGGCGATATTTCACCATGCCCACTGTGTACAGCAAGTACGCCACTTGCAACCACTGTCAGCGGAATTTGAGCAGAGGTGCAGACCCCTTAAAGTTCTGCACCAGCTCGCTCATCAACCACCTTGCGGCTAAACATTTCCACCAGCATGAGGAGTTCCAGAGGCTGAAGGCATCTGGTGCTGGCAGTGGCACCACACCCATCACTGCACAGCCTTCAGCAGCAGCAGCAGCAACAGCAGCCACCCGCCCTCCTGCTCCTCCAGCAGCACCAGCAGGAGTGGAAACGCACTGCTCCTCCCCCCTCTGCAACTCCTGCCGCCGACACTGAGGCCTGTTCTGGCAGCCAGTCCTCAGTGGCCTCCTCTGCTGTGTCTGCTGATTCCCGTGTCAGCAAAAGGCCACGCCAGAGCCTTTTGAGCGAGTCCTTCCAGGGGGTGGTTAGGGCTCTGCCTCCCAGCAGCCGTCGCGTGCGGCAGCTGAACGGCTTGCTGGCACGGGCCATGTGCTCCCAACTCCTGCCGTACACGCTCGTGCAGGAGGGGAGTGACATTCGTGCGCTGCTTGCTTGCGCAGCCCCAGACTGGCAGCTCCCCAGCAGACACTTCTTTGCCCGCAAGGCCATTCCTGCACTGCACCGCTTTGTGATGGCCAATGTGGAGCGAGGGCTGGAGCACGCGGTTGGTGAAAGGGTCCACGTCACCATGGACTCCTGGAGCAGCCGCTTCGGGACAGGCCGCTACCTGTCCTTCACTGTCCACTGGGTCAGCTTGGTGGAAGGGGGTGAGGATGGGAGAGCAGCAGCGGGCACAGCAGCAGCAGCAACACAGTGGGTGGTGCCACCCCGCAGGGTCAGGGGAACTGCAGCAGGTTCCTCCGATCCTCTGCCATCCTCCGGCACACCTGGCCAAACCCCCCGCCTCAGCAGCAGCGTGAAGGCCCGCCACTGCACTTGGTCAGCCTTGGGAAGACCAAGCTGACGGCAACCCATGTGTTGGCCAAACTCCAGGAGCAGGAGAGGATTTGGCTGACCCCCAGAGTCGGAGAGGTGGTGGCCGACAATGGGGCCAATCTGGTTGCCGCAATAGACAGGGGAAACCTGACCCACATCCCCTGTCTTGCCCACGTGCTGAACCTGGTGGTGCAGAAGTTCCTGCGCACCTACCAGGGGATGGGCGAACTGCTGGAAACGGCAAGGAATGTTGTGCGTCACTTCCGGCGCTCGGCTGCAGCCTGTGCGAGCCTGGAAGACGTGCAAAAGGAGCTGGATCTGCCACGCCATCGGCTGATCCTTGACGTTCCGACTCGCTGGAACTCCACCCTGGCGATGTTGGAGCGTCTAGTTGAACAGAAGCGCGCTGTCAAACAGTACCTTGCCCTGGCCACTGTTTCCGCCGCTCAGAGAAGGGACAAGACCAGCAACATCCCGTCCATCGTCCCCGATGATGACTGGAGGCACATGCAGCAGGTGTGCTTTGTGCTGGCTCCCTTCCTGCAGGCCACAAACATGGTGAGCAGGGACCATGCTATGGTCTGCGAGTGGGTGCCCCTGGTTTCTCTGCTGAACAGGGCCCTCGATGCTTTGCTGGAACAGGGAGCGGCAGCCTTGGACCAGCAGGAGCGGCAACCAGCTGCGCAGTCCACCTCTGAGGGGGAGGAGGAGGAGGACTTGGTGGAGGTCCCTGACCTGGCTGCTGATGAGGGGGATCAGCACAGCGCAGCTGAGTTGGTGCGGGGGTGGAGAGAGGATGAGGCGGCAGAGGAGGAGGATGAGGACAGCACTGACGTCGATGTGCCAGCAGACGTGGCCCGCCTCTTCCCAATGGCAGCGCACATGCTGACGTGCCTGCGCAGGGACCCCAGGGTGATCCAGATGAAGCAGAGGGAGGACATCTGGATCAGCATGATGTTGGACCCACGCCTCAAGGGGAAGTTGAGCCAGTTCCTGCCGCCTGCAGGAGGAGACCCAGCGCAACAAATAAGGAGCTTGCAGCAGGCCCTTGTTGAGCGCTTGGAGGAAGCCTTCCCCCAGCCTTCCACCCCCACTGTCCAGCAGCCAGCACAGAGGCAGCAGCAGGTGCCTGCATCCAGCAGCAGCAAGCGCCCCACAGACCTGCTGTCTCTCAGCCACGAGCTCTACAGGACTGTAGAGGCTCCGGCAGCAGTGACTAGAGAGGAGATGCATGCAGCAGCATCCTCCTCCGGTCACAGCCAGCGCCTGACCCGCATGGTGGCTGACTACATGGGGTCGTACAGCGGGCTTGACAGCGATGCCCCTGTTGATCCCATGGAGTATTGGGTCAAGCGCATGGAGATCTGGAGCGAGCTGGCGCAGTACGCCCTGGAAGTGCTGTCCTGCCCCCTTTCCAGCGTGCTGTCCGAGCGCTGCTTCAGTGCAGCTGGTGGCGTGGTCACCGAGAAACGCTCACGTCTGTCTCACAAGTCTGGACAGACTGACGTTTCTCAAGATGAACCAGGCGTGGGTGGAAGGCGAGTTCCTGGCCCCTGTTGTCGGCGAGAGGGGGACATGAACTGGCTGCCGGAACCATCGTTAATGTGCCTTACCACCCTTTACCACCTCCTGGCTCCTGCTCACTAAGCCAGCCTGGTTCACTTTGACTATTACGTCGCCTGCAGCCACACATTTTACACCTACAGTGGGCTGCTGTGTACTGCCCTTCTGCTGTCTGTCTGTGTTTCCCACTGCCAGGGTACACAGAATTACCTTCTTCTGCTGCCACTCTGCCACCAGCTATTACGTCAAACAATAGCTATATTGGTTGTAAAACCAAAAACCAAAAAACCATAAAAAAAAAAAAAGGTTTAATTTTTCTGAGGTGCCCGGGTTGAAAACTGTGTTGTCCCAGTTGTGTATTGGACACAATGTGGGCTGCACGACCGCTGTCTGGGACCTCCTGTTGTGTTTATTTACAGCCCTGGTATCACCGCTAGGTACCAGGGCTATTATGTCACGCTGCCTACCTGCTGCCACACTCACACTACTCCTCCATACCTCCTCCTGCTGCTGCTGCTGCTGTCTGTCTGTGTTTCCCACTGCCAGGGTACACAGAATTACCTTCTTCTGCTGCCACTCTGCCACCAGCTATTACTTCAAACAATAGCTATATTGGTTGTAAAACCAAAAACCAAAAAACCATAAAAAAAAAAAAGGTTTAATTTTTCTGAGGTGCCCGGGTTGAAAACTGTGTTGTCCCAGTTGTGTATTGGACACAATGTGGGCTGCACGACCGCTGTCTGGGACCTCCTGTTGTGTTTATTTACAGCCCTGGTATCACCGCTAGGTACCAGGGCTATTATGTCATGGCGAGCTGCCTGCCTCATTGACTGCCTGCTGCCACACACTCATCCTCCTCCTCCTGCTGCTGAATTTACCTCCTGCTGTCTTTGTGTTTCCACTGCCAGGGAGCACATACAATGGCGCTTCCAACATGTGTGTGCCCACCAGCTATTTGTTACGCTCAAAAATAGCTGCATTTCTTTAAAAAAAAATTGAAAAGAGAAATACGTGAAGAAGAAGAAGACGATATTGAAAAAGAAGGAGAAGGAGAAGATGAAGATGAAGAAGAAGATGAAGAAGAAGATGAAGAAGATGATGAAGAAGAAGATGAAAAAGAAGATGAAGAAGAAGAAGATGAAGAAGAAGATGAAGAAGAAGATGAAGAAGAAGAAGATGAAGAAGAAGAAGATGAAGAAGAAGAAGATGAAGAAGATGATGAAGAAGATGATGAAGAAGATGAAGAAGAAGAAGAAGATGAAGAAGAAGAAGATGAAGAAGAAGAAGATGAAGAAGAAGAAGATGAAGAAGATGATGAAGAAGAAGATGAAGAAGAAGAAGATGAAGAAGAAGAAGATGAAGAAGAAGAAGATGAAGAAGATGATGAAGAAGATGATGAAGAAGATGAAGAAGAAGAAGAAGATGAAGAAGAAGAAGATGAAGAAGAAGAAGATGAAGAAGAAGAAGATGAAGAAGATGATGAAGAAGATGATGAAGAAGATGAAGAAGAAGAAGAAGAAGAAGAAGAAGAAGAAGAAGAAGAAGAAGAAGAAGAAGAAGAAGAAGAAGAAGAAGAAGAAGAAGAAGAAGAAGAAGATGAAGAAGAAGAAGAAGATGAAGAAGAAGAAGATGAAGAAGAAGAAGATGAAGAAGATGAAGATGAAGAAGAAGAAGAAGATGAAGAAGATGAGATGAAGAAGAAGATGATGAAGAAGAAGAAGAAGATGATGAAGATGATGAAGAAGAAGAAGAAGAAGAAGATGATGAAGAAGAAGAAGAAGAAGAAGAAGAAGAAGAAGACAATATAGAAGAAGAAGAAGATGATATAGAAGAAGAAGATCTAGAAGAAGAAGAAGAAAGATAAAGAAGAAGAAGAACAAGTATATACAGTAACACTACTGAACAAAATTAAGGACACAACTTATCTTTCCACATTTTTTTTTAAAGGAACATCCCCACATAATCACTTGCTGTTGTTACTTGGAAAAAAAGATGTTTCTTGCATCATTCACCCTCAAAACAAGTGTTGGAAGCTATTTAAGGCCAATTCGAATAGTCAGCTCGAATAGTGAGCTCGAATACCGACTCGAATAGTGAGCTCGAAGTCCGAGGTCGAATCGAATAGTAAAAATTATTCGACTCGAATATTCGACTGACCTCGAATAATTTACTATTCGAATTCGACCTAACTCGAATTTTGAAAAGGGGTATTTGAGCATCACTACTCAGCAGAGATGATTATCTACCTCTGCGGATTTCCACAAAACATGCACTGTTGGTGGTACTTGAGGACAGGGTTGAAAAGCCCTGCTCTATGCTACCTGTGTCCCCTGGCTTGTGGAGCGGAGCATAAAACGCAATGTTGAGGTATGGGGCAGTGAAGAAACCCCCAGGGGTGCGATCTGGCCACCTATTGTTCGCTCGGCTGCTCCCGGTTGAAGATCACTAGAAGAAAATAAATAAAAGAGGGGCGCTCTGAGACTCCCAAACTTGCAAAGTAACGCTCCAGCAGGAGAGGTCTCACCTGATCGTAGTATGGCCGGCACAGCGTACACAGCCGCGATAAGCCTGCGTCCCTCTATGCCTAGCCGGGGACCGGGCTCTCTGCATGGGCGGAAGCGGAACTGACGTCACTCTCCTCGATCTTCCTTACAACTGTCGCTATGGAGACCAGACTAGCTGCTCCGGCTCACGCTGTGGCTGCGTGCCGGGCAGGGTCTGAGTTTCCGTAACTTGGCGAATGTAATAGGGGATAAAAAAGCCACTAGGGCTCACAATGCAATAAAGGTAGGGATATAAAAGGATATAAAATATTTATTTAAGACAACGCGTTTCGCGGAAGTACATCCTCCGCTTTTTCAAGTCAAAAGAAAATCCATCATTCAACAGGAAACAACTCATTATATAATCAAGTATCATCAAGAGGCTGTTCTTGATGATACTTGATTATATAATGAGTAGAGATGGGCCGAACAGTTCGCCGGCGAACGGTTCCACGCGAACTTCGGTGGTTCGCGTTCGCGTCCCGCTGGCGAACCTTTGCGGAAGTTCGGTTCGCCCCATAATGCACCTTGAGGGTCAACTTTGACCCTCTACATCACAGTCAGCAGGCCCAGTGTAGCCAATTAGGCTACACTAGCCCCTGGAGCCCCACCCCCCCTTATATAAGGCAGGCAGCGGCGGCCATTACGGTCACTCGTGTGCTGCCTGCGTTAGTGAGAGTAGGGCGAACTGCTGCAGACTGTCTCTCAGGGAAAGATTAGTTAGGCTTAACTTGTTCCTGTCTGGCCGCATACCTGTTCTGTGAACCCACCACTGTATACCTGTGCTGTGAACCCACCACTGCATACCTGTGCTGTGAACCCACCACTGCATACCTGTTCTGTGAACCCACCACTGCATACCTGTACTGTGAACCCACCACTGCATACCTGTTCTGTGAACCCACCACTGCATACCTGTGCTGTGAACCCACCACTGCATACCTGTTCAGTGAACCCACCACTGCATACCTGTGCTGTGAACCCACCACTGCATACCTGTTCAGTGAACCCACCACTGCATACCTGTGCTGTGAACCCACCACTGCATACCTGTTCTGTGAACCCACCACTGCATACCTGTTCAGTGAACCCACCACTGCATACCTGTTGTGTTCAGTGAACCCGCCACTGCATACCTGTTCTGTTCAGTGGACCCGCCACTGTATACCTGTTTAGTGAACCCGCCACTGCATACCTGTTGTGTTCAGTGAACCTGCCACTGCATACCTGTTCTGTGAACCCGCCACTGTATACCTGTTCTGTTCAGTGAACCCACCACTGCATACCTGTTCAGTGAACCCACCACTGCATACCTGTGCTGTGAACCCACCACTGCATACCTGTTCAGTGAACCCACCACTGCATACCTGTGCTGTGAACCCACCACTGCATACCTGTTCTGTGAACCCACCACTGCATACCTGTTCAGTGAACCCACCACTGCATACCTGTTGTGTGCAGTGAACCCGCCACTGCATACCTGTTCTGTTCAGTGGACCCGCCACTGTATACCTGTTTAGTGAACCCGCCACTGCATACCTGTTGTGTTCAGTGAACCTTCCACTGCATACCTGTTCTGTGAACCCGCCACTGTATACCTGTTCTGTTCAGTGAACCCGCCACTGTATACCTGTTCAGTGAACCCGCCACTGCATACCTGTTGTGTTCAGTGAACCCGCCACTGTATACTTGTACTGTTCAGTGAACCCGCCACTGCATACCTGTTCTGTGAACCCGCCACTGTATACCTGTTCTGTTCAGTGAACCCGCCACTGTATACCTGTTCAGTGAACCCGCCACTGAAAAGATAATAAGGTCGTTGTTTCATTGTGGTCAGACCAAATTTGATCAGCTGGACAATCACTGTTCTGTCATTCAGCTACATCAGCCAGGCGACCATATGGGCTGCAAAGCCACCAAAACCTGCACTCTCGCCATGGTGCGCACCAGTCCAGCACGGCCGTCACTACACAAACAGCTGTTTGCGGTGCGTTACACGGTGAGTTTGGTGTGTCAGTGTGAAGCAGTACCTTAATTACACTACCTGATTGATGTATACACATGCAAGATGTTTTAAAGCACTTTAGGCCTGTCATTTAGCATTCAATGTGATTTCTGCCCTTAAAACGCTGCTTTGCGTCAAATCCAGATTTTTCCCGGGGACTTTTGGCGTGTATCCCACTCCGCCATGCCCCCCTCCAGGTGTTAGACCCCTTGAAACATCTTTTCCATCACTTTTGTGGCCAGCATAATTATTTTTTTTTTCAAAGTTCGCATCCCCATTGAAGTCTATTGCGGTTCGCGAACTTTAACGCGAACCGAACCTTCCGCGGAAGTTCGCGAACCCGGTTCGCGAACCTAAAATCAGAGGTTCGGCCCAACTCTAATAATGAGTTGTTTCCTGTTGAATGATGGATTTTCTCTTGACTTGAAAAAGCGGAGGATGTACTTCCGCGAAACGCGTTGTCTTAAATAAATATTTTATATCCTTTTATATCCCTACCTTTATTGCATTGTGAGCCCTAGTGGCTTTTTTATCCCCTATTACATTCGCCAAGTTACGGAAACTCAGACCCTGCCCGGCACGCAGCCACAGCGTGAGCCGGAGCAGCTAGTCTGGTCTCCATAGCGACAGTTGTAAGGAAGATCGAGGAGAGTGACATCAGTTCCGCTTCCGCCCACGCAGAGAGCCCGGTCCCCGGCTAGGCATAGAGGGACGCAGGCTTATCGCGGCTGTGTACGCTGTGCCGGCCATACTACGATCAGGTGAGACCTCTCCTGCTGGAGCGTTACTTTGCAAGTTTGGGAGTCTCAGAGCGCCCCTCTTTTATTTATTTTCTAAAAAGCAATGTGTCAGTGGTGCAATAATCAGGGATTCTTCCTGTGTGGCAATCGCTGTGCCTCATATCTATGACGCCATCGAGTGGCTTTTTGAGACACAGCTGTATTATCTTTGAGACACATCTGGCTCTGGGGAGGGCGGCTGACTTGTACTGGGGAACATCTGGCTACTGCAGAGGGGCTATATTGGGGAGGGGGCTTATACGCGAGTCAGTCACCTTTTCCTGGTTTCTGAGGGAAAAGTGGGTACCTCGGCTTATACACGGGTTGGCTTATATGTGGGTAAATACGGTAATCAAAATATCTTTAGGATGATAGAACACTTTGTAAATTTAGTCAATTTCTTTTACAGAATGGCCTGGAAAAATGACACATACATTAAAGAATTCATCTTGCTGGGACTTTCAAGTGACCCTTATTTACAAAACATTCTTTTTGTTATCTTTTTGGTCACGTATTTGGTCATTCTACTTGCAAATTCTCTTATCATCCTGGCCACAGTTGTAGACCACAGTCTTCACACTCCGATGTATTTTTTCCTTATAAATTTATCCTTTGTGGACATCTGCTATTCTACCTCAACTATCCCAAGGATGCTGAGAGATCTTTTATCAGCCAAGAAAACTATTTCATTTGAGGAATGTGTTGCACAAATGTACATATCTCTTGCTCTGGGGATGACAGAATGTATTATTTTAGCTGTAATGGCCTATGACCGTTACATTGCAATTTGGATTCCATTACATTATACTACAATTATTGATGCAACTACATGCATCAAGATAGCCACAGCAACATGGATTTGTGGGTTTCTATTCGCTATTTTTCATGTTACACTTACGTGGAGTGTGGATCTTTGTGGACATAATACAATTAACCACTTTGTTTGTGAAGTGCTTGGAGTCTTATCAATAGGATGTGGAAATGTGACATTAGTCGAATTTGTCATTTTTGTGGTTGGTGTCCTCATTTTGGTTATCCCTGTTAGTTTCATTATTATAACATATATTAAAATAATAAGAGCCATTTTGAAAATCAGTACACTAGCAGGACGAAAAAAGGCCTTTTCGACTTGCGGATCTCACATAATTGTTGTGACTTTATTCTATGGCTCAGCTATGGCTACCTACATGAAGCCTAGGTCGGAGTCATCACCTGATATAGACAAGCATTTTGCAATCTTTTATCTTATAGTGACACCATTGTTGAATCCACTGGTTTATACTCTGAGAAATAAAGAAGTGAAATCCGCTCTAAAGCTTTGTTGGCTGAAGCAATGGAAAAGAGACCACATGACAATACAATACCCTCACAGGTCTTAAAATCAGAAATCAGTTCTCATCCTTATAGCAGTGGAAAAACAGTAGGAAAAAGGTTCAGAACTTGAAACAGAACACAGATTTACATGCAAAAAAGAAAGGAAACCGAGAGACCAATATAGTGTAGTATGTATTGGAATTGGGAGAATAGTTAAATGTAAGTAAATATACTCACAAATCAGGGTTACTGTGCAGGCAACCACTGTGAATGCAGGTGGGGAGATTAAGCCCGTCCCCACTCAGGACCAAGATGTCGCTCTCTGTAGATCAGGAAATAAGGGTATAAACACCCCTCCACCCGGGGTGGACACTGGTATTGTAGAACATGAACAGAGGCGCCAAAAGGATAAAATTTTCTAAAATTGTTAGAATTGTTAGGGAGGTAGTGGTCCATCCCAAAACAGATATGAAGCTGTCGATTACTGTCGATGTTGATAATCAACAGCTTCATGTCTTTTTTGGGATGGTGAGCCCGCCACTACCTCCCTAACAATTCTAGCATATTTTATCCTTTTGGTGCCTCTGTTCACTAGGGATGGTCGCTGGATTCCGCGGAATTATAAATTCTGCGACTCTGGACGGAATTTGGTGATTCCGGTTCCGATGCGACGGAATGGAATTGTTATAGCGCTAAGGTGGAATTTCCATAGAAAAATATAAAATTCCGTGAAATTTTACGGAATTCTCATTTTTTTCCCCACCGAACTGATTTCTGCCTAATAAGAAGAATTTCTACTCGATAGACTTCCTCCCTTCCTTCTCCCTTCCTCCCGGAGGGTCTCGTCTTCCAGGGAATTGTAGGATTTCAAAAGCCAGCTTACATACCTTGGCCGGGAAGTGATCCCAGGTCTAGTGCTTGGTAGGTAGCTCTTCACCACTATACCACCACCAACACTACATGCTGAAGCCAGCCTAGCATGTACCATTATGATATATCCAAGAGAAAAATGAGCTTGCTTAGGGATTTGTAGGATGTCAAAAGCCCTCTCACATACATTGGCCAGCCCCAGGAATTGAATGCAGGCCTACCACTCTGTAGGCTGCTAGCCTAACCATTATACCACCAACACAACACACTACAATGCTACATGCTGAAGCCAGTCTAGCATGTACCATTGTGATATATCCAAGAGAAAAATGAGCTTGCTTAGGGAATTGTAGGATTGCAAAGTCCAGCTTACATACATTGGCCGGGAATCGAACCCAGGTCTAGTGCTTGGTAGGCTGATATCCTAACCATTATACCACCAACACAACACACTTCAATGCTACATGCTGACTTTTGCAGCTTTTTCAATCCGGCGGAATTCCGAAATTGCCTGTGAAATTCTGACGGTATCCGTTAATGGCTGAAAATTCAGTTCAATGGCATCAAGTCCTAGAGAGAGAGAGAGAGAGAGAGCTCATTTTTCTATTGGGTATATCACAATGGTACATGCTAGGCTGGCTTCAGCATGTAGCATTGTAGTGTGTTGTGTTGGTGGTATAATGGTTAGGATAGCAGCCTACCGAGCACTAGACCTGGGTTTGATTCCCGGCCAATGTATGTAAGCTGGATTTTGAAATCCTACAATTCCCTAAGCAAGCTCATTTTTCTCTTGGATATATCAATGGTACATGCTAGGCTGGCTTCAGCATGTAGTGTTGGTGGTGGTATAGTGGTGAAGAGAGCAGCCTACCGAGCACTAGACCTGTGTTCAATTCCCGGCCAAAGTATGTAAGCTGGCTTTTGAAATCCTACAATTCCCTGGAAGATGAGACCCTCCTCCCTCCAGAGGGAGGAAGGAGAAAAAGGACTAAGGGAACAGTCAATAGGGTCTATTGGCTACCATATAGCATTAACAAGGTTCTATTTGCGATGATTTTAATTTTTCCGCCAGAATCCGGAATTCCGCTGAATTTCGCAAAAATCCGGCGGAATTTTCATAGTGACGGAATTCAACGCTGGCGGAATCCGCAAATTCTGGCGGAACGGCATTTGGTCTTTCCGATCATCCCTACTGTTCACGTTCTACGGATTTACATATTGAGGAATTATTTTGTTTGACAAAAAAAAAAGTCTGTTTAGTATTTTACATCACCCCTACAAATGTTTAAGGCAAAAATGAGGGCACTAGTCTACTTTAGGGGACCTACCACAAAACCCCACAGACTAGTGCTCCTCTCCTTAAAACTCAATAAATTGTCAGTGCTATGAAATAAACCCCACAAAAGCAATATCCCTCTGTAGCTTACAAATAAATCTAATGCATTGTGCATACATTGAGGCCTTCCTATTTGGAGGGATTTTTAGTTGAGGCCATACAGGTTTGTTAAAGGACTACTGTAGGGGGGGTTGGGGGAAAAGGAGCATTGGTAAGTGGCTGCGTGGGCACAGGATGTCTGCGGGGAACCATTAGAAGCCCCGGGTAAGTTCAACTCAGTTTCCCCCGACTCCCCTACAGTAGTCCTCTCAAGCAAGAAAAAAAATTAATAGAAAATATAAAAATGAATCAACTAATGTAAGTGAATTACTGTAATTAATAATGAATTAATTAATGTAATAAGTAAATAATAATAATAAATACAGAAACAAATAAATGCATTCTATTGAATTTATTATTATTAAATTACGTTATTTTTTTATTTTTAATGGTTTTTATCTATTTTCTTGTTTTTTTACATAACATTACCTGTTTTAGCAGAATCACTGTCCCCTTGCCCACACTCTTCACTCATTGGGCTGCAGGCTTAAGGTGCATACACATCAGACTATAGTCTTTGGGAAGGCGGGAGGATAAAGTCTCAATATGTAGACAAGATAAGGTAAAAAGACAGTGGGAGCCTAACATTATGGGTGGTGGAGAGGGGGGTGGGGACAGTGTAAAGATTAAGGAGGTTGGTAAAACTTCAAGTAGCCCATTTCAGGTAAACAAAATTGGTAAATGTGGGGGTAAAAATATAAAGTGCATGATAACCAATGCTCGGAGCCTTGCAAATAAAATAGACAAACTAGAGTTCATTCTGAATGACAAAGGCTATGACATTGTGGGAATAACCGAGACATGGATGGATGAATGCCATGACTGGATAGCTAATTTAAAAGGATACAATGTGTTTAGGAGGGATAGAACAGGGAAAAAAGGTGGAGGGGTTTGTCTCTTTGTTAAGAATTTTCTTACGGCTGTCCTCAACGATGAGATGGAGGAAGATTGCGAAGATGTGGAGTCCATTTGGGTAAATATTCATGGTGGAAATAAAAGTTGCCAATTGCTTATTGGGGTATGTTACAGACTACCTCATATTAATGAAGCTGCAGAACTGCGATTAATACAGCAAATTGAAAAAGCTGCAAGTAAAAATGAGGTCATAGTTATGGGCGACTTCAACTTTCCAGACATTGACTGGGGTATTGAGGCTACCCATTCTGGTAAAAGCAGCAGATTTCTGGCAGCACTACAGGACAATTACTTGACTCAAATGGTAACGGAACCAACTAGGGGAAATGCGTTACTGGATCTGATCATTTCGAATAGACCAGATAATGTATCAAATGTGCAGGTTCAAAAACATTTGGGAAATAGTGATCACAACATGATAACGTTTGATCTGGTGACTGATAGGCCACGGGGCAGCGGGACCACTAAAACTATGATTTTTAGAAAAGCAAAGTTCAATCAAATTAGGCAGGCACTAAGTTTGGTGAACTGGGATAATGTACTAGAAGGGGAGGACACTGAAGGGAAATGGCTAGCTTTTAAACGTATTCTCAATCAATATTGTAGTATGTATATCCCATATGGAAACAAAATGTCTAGGAATAAAAAAAGGCCTCTATGGATGAATAGAAAGGTTAAAGATAAAATGAAGAGGAAAAAGAATGCCTATAAGGTCCTAAAACAGGAGGGGACCGAGGCTGCACTCAGCAATTATAAGGAGTGCAATAAAAATTGTAAAAAAGAAATTAGGCTGGCAAAGATCGAAGCTGAAAATCAAATCGCTAGGGATATCAAATCTAACCCAAAAAAGTTTTACAAGTACATCAACTCTAAAAAAAGAAAGGTTGACTGTATAGGACTCCTAAAGGATGAGGGTGGGAACTCAATGGTGGATGACCAAGGTAAGGCAGAGTTATTAAATGCTTTCTTTGCTTCTGTCTTCACAAAGGAAACAGCACTGTTGCAAATTACAGAGGCAGAAGAGTCTCAATCTTCTAACTGTAATATTAAATACTTAACGCAGGAAGAAGTAAAGGCAAGACTAAATAAATTAAAAATGGACAAAGCACCTGGCCCGGATGGCATGCATCCTCGGGTCCTAAGGGAATTAAGTTCAGTTATAGATAAACCCCTTTATCTTATCTTTTGTGACTCTCTTTCAACTGGCAGAGTCCCAGTGGATTGGCGTACAGCCCACATTTTTCCATTATTTAAGAAGGGCAAAAAATCAGATCCAGGAAATTATAGACATGTAAGCTTAACATCAGTTGTATGCAAACTATTTGAGGGGTTACTAAGAGATACTATACATGACTTCATAGTAGAAAATAATCTTATTTCTCAGCATCAACATGGGTTTACTAAAGACAGATCCTGTTTGACTAACATGCTCAGCTTTTATGAGGTAGTGAATGCTAATATGGATATTGGGAATGCTGTAGATGTGATATACCTGGACTTTGCTAAGGCCTTCAACACTGTTCCCCACAAAAGTCTGGTGCAAAAGTTGAGGATGCAAGGACTGGGGAAGAGTCTGTGTGCTTGGATAGGGAACTGGCTAATGGACAGAAAACAAAGAGTTGTGGTCAATGGATCGTACTTAAAATGGGAGACTGTTAGCAGTGGGGTCCCACAGGGGTCTGTTCTGGGTCCAGTGCTCTTCAATTTATTTATTAATGACCTAGTAGATGCAGTAGTGAGCAATGTTGCTATTTTTGCAGATGATAAAAAATTGTGCAGAATCATCAATTCTCAGGAAGATAGTGTCATATTGCAACAGGATCCGGATAGGATGGCTATATGGGCACATAAATGGCAGATGAAATTCAATGTTGAAAAATGTAAAGTCATGCATTTTGGTCGTACCAATGGTCTAGCACCATACAAAATAAATGGGAGACAGTTGGGGACATCAAACTTGGAGAAGGACTTAGGAGTACTCATCGACAACAAGTTAAATAATCGTACTCAATGCCAAGCCGCTGCAGCTAAAGCTAACAAAATTTTGGGATGCATTAAAAGGGAAATAAAAACTCGAGATGCTAGCATAATATTGCCCCTGTTTAACTCTCTAGTAAGGCCACATCTGGAATATGGAATTCAGTTCTGGGCACCACATTACAAAAAAGATATTGCAGTTTTAGAGCAGGTGCAGAGACGAGCAACAAAATTGATACGTGGGATGGAAGGTCTCGCTTACCAAGAAAGGTTAGATAAACTGGGTTTATTTAGTCTAGAGAAAAGACGCCTTAGAGGAGATCTAATTAACATGTATAAATACATCAGAGGGCAATATAATAGCTTGGCGGATGAGCTTTTTGTCCCTAGGCCTTCTCAAAGGACTAGAGGACATGATCTGCGCATGGAGGAAAAACGGTTTAGCCATTTATTTAGGAAAGGGTTCTTTACAGTAAGAGTGATTAAGATGTGGAATGCATTGCCACAGGAAGTCGTTATGGCAAACTCTATACCTGCATTTAAAGGGGGCTTAGATGCTTTCCTTGCGTTGAATGACATCCATGGCTTCAATTACTAGGTAATGCCTAATGATGTTGATCCAGGGATTTTATCTGATTGCCATCTGGAGTCGGGAAGGAATTTTTCCCTTTTGGGGCTAATTGGACCATGCCTTGTAAGGGTTTTTTCGCCTTCCTCTGGATCAACAGGGATATTTGAGGGAGCAGGCTGGAGTTGTACTTTGTACTGGTTGAACTCGATGGACGTATGTCTTTTTTCAACCAAAATAACTATGTAACTATATGTAACTATGAAAGTGAAAGATCACAGACCAATCTTAACACCCTTCATGTAGTACGAGAGCCATACTTTCATCAGTCTTTTCATTTGCCAATAACTTTATCATTACTCATCACAATGAATTGTACTATATCTTGTTTTTTCCGCCACCAATTAGGCTTTCTTTGGGTGATACATTTTGCTAAGAATGTATTTATTCTAAACCCATTTTAACAGGAATATTAAGAAAGAAATGGAAAAAAATCATTATTTCTCAGTTTTTGGCCATCATAGTTTGAAATGAATACTTGTTACCATAATTAAAACCCATGTATTTTATTTGCCTATTTGTTCCGCTTATAACACCATTTAAATGTCCCTATCACAATGTATAGCGCTGATATTTTATTTGGAAATAAAGGTGCATTTTTTTGCGTCTATCACTATTTACAAGCCCATAATTTTAAAAATTATATTAATATACTCCTTTGACATGCATATTCAAAACGTTTAGACCCTTTGGTAACTATTTATGTGTTTGTTTGTTTTTTAATTGTATTTTTTTTTTTTAATTTTTATTAAAACAATTATTTGGGTGATTTTTGGTGTGGGGATGTAAACAGCTAATTTTTAAATGTAATTGAATGTATTTATTTATTAAAAAATGTATGTGTGTGTAGTTTACTATTTGGCCACAATATGGCCACAGTCAAAAAAGTCCTGGAAGCGTACGATGACGCTTCCGGGAACTAGAAAGAAGACGGGGAACTTTTTGGGGGCAGAAATACTGCGGGCTCTGATAAGAAACCATCGTTTTTTCTGCGGGGAACTTAGATCGGTGAATGGGAATTATATTCCCATTCACTGATCGGGGGGCTAAAGGTGGGTGATCGCACGCACCGCACACTACAAAGCAGCACAGCCTATCTGGACGAACATATTTGTCCAGATAGGCTTAAGTGATTAAGTTGACCCCGATATCTGACGCACCTAAAGGGACACTTAAGCCAGAAAAAAATGAGTTTTACTCACCTGGGGCTTCTACCAGCCCCCTGCAGCAGTCCTGTGCCCTCGCAGCCACTCACTAATCCTCTGGTCCCCCACTGCAAGCCAGTTTCGTTTTTGCCGACAGGCCCGACAGGACTGGCCACGCGTAGCTTTCTCCGCATTTCCGACTGTAATTAGCGATATTGTGTGTACAAAGATACGCGTTGCCGCATTACCTACACATAGATATTCGGCAATCCGTATTTTTGTACGCTTTGCGAACCGCAATAGCGCTAGTTACAGTCGGGAATGTGGAGAAAGCTACATGTGGCCAGTCCTGTCGGGCCTGTCGGCAAAAATGAAGCTAGCTAACAGCGAGGGACCAGAGGATTAGTGAGTGGCTGCGAGGGCACAGGACCGCTGCAGGGGGCTGGTAAAAGCCCCAGGTGAGTAAAACTCATTTTTTTTCTGGCTTAATTGTCCCTTTAAGCTGGCATTTTTTAAAGTCTCAAATATAAGTCTATCCAGCAAAGTTGCGGTCCAGCCCAAGCCTTCTGTCAGTATAATAAATAAGGTTAACAGTGGGCATGTATGAGGCAAGATACCTGGAGCAACCCTGCATGATCTCCATGCATGTTCCAAACACTGTGCTGCTGTTAATATGTTAATACATAACATTAAAGAGGAGCTGTCAGCCGTACTATCTCAGAAAAAAAACTACATATATAAGTAGATAAATACTTACATAATTAAGTATTGGGTGTTGCAACTCAGACGTCTGGTTATTAGGTGATCTGCAGTATCACCAATAATACAGACACTATACCTGATTATGTGGTGATCTGCAGAATCACCAATAATGCAAGTATAGCTAGCAACGATACTGTGTGAATAATGCTTGGTGCAACAGTAAGCAGTGGTGCTCAGCAGAGCTCGAATATTCGAGTAGCTCGAATATTCGAGCTCTTTTCCAGCTATTCGAGCTCGGTATTCGAGCTCCGAATAGCTGTAGCTATTCGAATGGGCTATTCGCGTACACTCGAATAGCCCATTCACTATTCGAGCTATTCGAGCAAACGGCGCTATTCGAGCTCGGTACGGAGCTCGAATAGCGTCATAGCCCAGATTGATGTCCTTAGAGCCAATCAGAGGGCTCCCAGGCCCTCTGACAGCAGCCAATCACAGAGGGGGACCCTGGCCAGCCCCTACCCTATAAATAGCGGCCGCCATGTTCCGTTTCTCCGTCCTTGCCTAAGACTTGCATAGAGAGAGAGTTGCTCCTTTGTGCTTTGGCTTAGCAAGAGCTTTATTGTGGTCATTTACCTAGCGTTTTTGCTCACATACACCTCCTATACACACCTATATTGTTGTTAGTTAGTTAGACATTGTATTTTAGTTAGTAGCTTTTGTGTTACATAGAGACAGGCCAGCTGCTGCAGGCTTACAGCTTTAGGCCTCAGGGCCTGCCTGTGTGGGCAGCTGTCCTCCTGTCCTCTGTTTATTTCTCTCTATTCTATACCAGTATTTCTGCTGTCCTTTACTACTGATTGTATTAGTATTGTAGTTATATACTGTAACTGTACTAGGACACTCACTGTCACTGTTCATAGGCTACTAGCTGCTCCTGCGTGTGTGCACTCACTGTCTGTGTACACACTACACACACTCTATTTCCAAGTTCTGATAACTGATTGATTATTGTAATTGAATATTGTAATTAGTTAGTTGTACTCACTGTTACTACTTACTGTACTAGGAGTCTAGGACACTCAGTCACTGTTCATAGGCTACTAGCTCCTGCGTGTGTGCACTCACTGTCTGTGTACACACTACACACACTCTATTTCCTTCTGATAACTGATTGATTATTGTAATTAGTTAGTTGTACTTACTGTTACTACTTACTGTACTAGGAGTCTAGGACACTCAGTCACTGTTCATAGGCTACTAGCTCCTGCGTGTGTGCACTCACTGTGTACACACTACACACACTCTATTTCCTTCTGATAACTGATTGATTATTGTAATTAGTTAGTTGTACTTACTGACTGTTACTACTTACTTACTTACTGTACTAGGGACACTCACTCAGTCACTGTTCATAGGCTAGCTCCTGCGCGTGTTTGCGCGTGCGTGCACTCACTGTCTGTAGTGTACACACACTAAATTTACTTGTGATTACTACTGATTATTGTAACTGCTAGTTGTACTTCCTGACTGTTACTACTTACTTACTGTACTAGGGACACTCACTCAGTCACCTCACCCACCAACCCACTCCATTAAAGTACCCCACTTTTCACCCGTCCTTTTAAAAAACTTTTGTCTATACGCCCAAAACATCGAAGATGTCTGGAAGTGGCAGCCAGCGCGGTTTGGGCAAGGGGAAGGGCAGCAAGGGAATCAGGAGGAGAGGGAGCAGCATTGTGGCAAGCCGCGGGCGCGGGCGCGCCACCATGCACAGTTCCGCAGCAGCAGCAGCAGCGTCAGTGGCTAACATTCCTCCCATAGCCACTGGCCGTGGACGCCTTGGGCGCCGCCCAGCAGGAGCATCTGCAACTCACGCTGCAGAGACACGGCAGCAGCAGCGTGTAGCACCTGCTCCGATTTTCCTCCAGCCGGGTCGGAAACGTCCCATTGAGGAAAAGCATGCAGACACTGTGGTGCAACTCATGACGGAGGATGAGCAGCCCACCATCAGCTCTGCATCTGAGGCCTCCACCCTCACCACCACCACCACCACCCCTGTTCGCAGCAGCCGCCCAGCAGGGTCTGGGGAGGAGGCCAGTTCACCGTCACTCGCCGACCTGTCATTCAGCAGTCTTTTGACCCCAGGCATCATGAGTCAATTGTCTGCTGTTGTTGGCGATCTTGAGGAGGAGATGCTGATGGGCACTTTGGGGGATGAGGGATTGGACAGCAAGACTGTGGCGACAGTCAAGCAGCCCATCCATGCATCAGGAGAGGAGTTTGGGGGGTCCTCATCCCAGCAGGACATGTTTCAGGAGGGGGAGGATGTTGATGACCCGGTGACAGACAGAGACTGGGTGCCACCACCTCCAGGGGATGTCATCCTCAGCAGCTCTGAGGAGGAGGAGGAGGATGCTCTTGTGGGCCTTGCAAGGAGGCGCATCATTGCAAGCATTGGCAGCAGCAGTAGGCAGGTCCCACAGCCTGCTGGTGTCTCAGGCTCAGCAGCAGCAGCAGCAGCATCTGCCAGTACCACCACTAGCCGCACCCAAGCCCCCCAAGCCCCACCCCCAACCACCACAGGGAGACAGGCAGCAGCGCTTCCATGCCGTAGGGGGATGTTTCTGTCACCAATCTGGCGCTTTTTCACCATGCCCACAGTGTACAGCAAGTACGCCACTTGCAACCACTGTCAGCGGAAGTTGAGCAGAGGTGCAGACCCCTTAAAGTTCTGCACCAGCTCGCTCATCAACCACCTTGCTGCGAAACATTTCCACCAGCATCAGGAGTTCCAGAGGCTGAAGGCATCTGGTGCTGGCAGTGGCACCACACCCATCACTGCACAGCCTTCAGCAGCAGCAGCAACAGCAGCCACCCGCCCTCCTGCTCCTCCAGCAGCACCAGCAGGAGTGCGGAAACGCATTGCTCCTCCCCCCTCTGCAACTCCTGCCGCCGACACTGAGGCCTGTTCTGGCAGCCAGTCCTCAGTGGCCTCCTCCGCTGTGTCTGCTGATTCCCGTGCCAGCAAAAGGCCACGCCAGAGCCTTTTGAGCGAGTCCTTCCAGGGGGTGGTTAGGGCTCTGCCTCCCAGCAGCCGTCGCGTGCGGCAGCTGAACGGCTTGCTGGCACGGGCCATGTGCTCCCAACTCCTGCCGTACACGCTCGTGCAGGAGGGGAGCGACATTCGTGCGCTGCTTGCTTGCGCAGCCCCAGACTGGCAGCTCCCCAGCAGACACTATTTCTCCCGCAAGGCCATTCCTGCACTGCACCGCTTTGTGATGGCCAATGTGGAGCGAGGGCTGGAGCACGCGGTTGGTGAAAGGGTCCACGTCACCATGGACTCCTGGAGCAGCCGCTTCGGGACAGGCCGCTACCTGTCCTTCACTGTCCACTGGGTCAGCTTGGTGGAAGGGGGTGAGGATGGGAGAGCAGCAGCGGGCACAGCAGCAGCAGCAACACAGTGGGTGGTGCCACCCCGCAGGGTCAGGGGAACTGCAGCAGGTTCCTCCGATCCTCTGCCATCCTCCGGCACACCTGGCCAAACCCCCCGCCTCAGCAGCAGCGTGAAGGCCCGCCACTGCCAAGCGCTGCTGCACTTGGTCAGCCTTGGGAAGACCAAGCTGACGGCAACCCATGTGTTGGCCAAACTCCAGGAGCAGGAGAGGATTTGGCTGACCCCCAGAGGCCTCAGAGTCGGAGAGGTGGTGGCCGACAATGGGGCCAATCTGGTTGCCGCAATAGACAGGGGAAACCTGACCCACATCCCCTGTCTTGCCCACGTGCTGAACCTGGTAGTGCAGAAGTTCTTGCGCACCTACCAGGGGATGGGCGAACTGCTGGAAACGGCAAGGAACGTTGTGCGTCACTTCCGGCGCTCGGCTGCAGCCTGTGCGAGCCTGGAAGACGTGCAAAAGGAGCTGGATCTGCCACGCCATCGGCTGATCCTTGACGTTCCGACTCGCTGGAACTCCACCCTGGCGATGTTGGAGCGTCTGGTTGAACAGAAGCACGCTGTCAACCAGTACCTTGCCCTGGCCACTGTTTCCGCCGCTCAGAGAAGGGACAAGACCAGCAACATCCCGTCCATCGTCCCCGATGATGACTGGAGGCACATGCAGCAGGTGTGCTTAGTGCTGGCTCCCTTTCTGCAGGCCACTAACATGGTGAGCAGGGACCATGCTATGGTCTGCGAGTGGGTGCCCCTGGTTTGTCTGCTGAACAGGGCCCTCGATGCTTTGCTGGAACAGGGAGCGGCAGCCTTGGACCAGCAGGAGCGGCAAGCAGCTGCACAGTCCACCTCTGAGGGGGAGGAGGAGGAGGACTTGGTGGAGGTCCCTGACCTTGCTGCTGATGAGGGGGAGCAGCACAGTGCAGCTGAGTTGGTGCGGGGGTGGAGAGAGGATGAGGCTGACGAGGCAGAGGAGGAGGATGAGGACAGCAGCACTGCCGTCGATGTGCCAGCAGACGTGGCCCGCCTCTTCCCAATGGCAGCGCACATGCTGACGTGCCTGCGCAGAGACCCCAGGGTGATCCAGATGAAGCAGAGGGAGGACATCTGGATCAGCATGATGTTGGACCCACGCCTCAAGGGGAAGTTGAGCCAGTTCCTGCCGCCTGCAGGAGGAGACCCAGCGCAACAAATAAGGAGCTTGCAGCAGGCCCTTGTTGAGCGCTTGGAGGAAGCCTTCCCCCAGCCTTCCACCCCCACTGTCCAGCAGCCAGCACAGAGGCAGCAGCAGGTGCCTGCATCCAGCAGCAAGCGCCCCACAGACCTGCTGTCTCTCAGCCACGAGCTCTACAGGACTGTAGAGGCTCCGGCAGCAGTGACTAGAGAGGAGGTGCATGCAGCAGCATCCTCCACCGGTCACAGCCAGCGCCTGACCCGCATGGTGGCTGACTACATGGGGTCCTACAGCGGGCTTGACAGCGATGCCCCTGTTGATCCCATGGAGTATTGGGTCAAGCGCCTGGAGATCTGGAGCGAGCTGGCGCAGTACGCCCTGGAAGTGCTGTCCTGCCCCCCTTCCAGCGTGCTGTCCGAGCGCTGCTTCAGTGCAGCTGGTGGTGTGGTCACCGAGAAACGCTCACGTCTGTCTCACAAGTCTGTGGACAGACTGACGTTTCTCAAGATGAACCAGGCGTGGGTGGAAGGCGAGTTCCTGGCCCCTGTTGTCGGCGAGAGGGGGACATGAACTGGCTAAGAACCATCGTTAATGTGCCTTACCACCCTTTACCACCTCCTGGCTCCTGCTCACTAAGCCAGCCTGGTTCACTTTGACTATTACGTCGCCTGCAGCCACACATTTTACACCTACAGTGGGCTGCTGTGTACTGCCCTTCTGCTGTCTGTCTGTGTTTCCCACTGCCAGGGTACACAGATTTACCTTCTGCTGCCACTCTGCCACCAGCTATTACGTCAAACAATAGCTATATATCTGTGTAATTTGTTTTACAAACAAAACCAAAAAACCATAAAAAAAAAAAAAAGGTTTAATTTTTCTGAGGTGCCCGGGTTGAAAACTGTGTTGTCCCAGTTGTGTATTGGACACGATGTGGGCTGCACGACCGCTGTCTGGGACCTCCTGTTGTGTTCATTTACGGCCTGGTATCACCGCTAGGTACCAGGGCTATTATGTCACGCTGCCTGCCTGCTGCCACACTCACACTACTCCTCCATTCCTCCTGCTGATGCTGCTGTCTGTCTGTGTTTCCCAACGCCAGGGTACACAGATTTACCTTCTGCTGCCACTCTGCCACCAGCTATTACGTCAAACAATAGCTGCTCACATTACTCCTCCATTCCTCCTGCTGCTGCTGCTGCTGTCTGTCTGTCTGTGTTTCCCAACGCCAGGGTACACAGATTTACCTTCTGCTGCCACTCTGCCACCAGCTATTACGTCAAAAAATAGCTATATCTGTCTGTGTAATTTGTTGTAAAAACAAAACTACAAAACCATAAAAAAAAAAAAAGGTTTAATTTTTCTGAGGTGCCCGGGTTGAAAACTGTGTTGTCCCAGTTGTGTATTGGACACAATGTGGGCTACACGACCACTGTCTGGGACCTCCTGCCTGCTGTGTTTATTTACAGCCCTGGTATCACCGCTAGGTACCAGGGCTATTATGTCACGCTGCCTGCCTGCTGCCACACTCACACTACTCCTCCATTCCTCCTGCTGATGCTGCTGTCTGTCTGTGTTTCCCAACGCCAGGGTACACAGATTTACCTTCTGCTGCCACTCTGCCACCAGCTATTACGTCAAACAATAGCTGCTCACATTACTCCTCCATTCCTCCTGCTGCTGCTGCTGCTGTCTGTCTGTCTGTGTTTCCCAACGCCAGGGTACACAGATTTACCTTCTGCTGCCACTCTGCCACCAGCTATTACGTCAAAAAATAGCTATATCTGTCTGTGTAATTTGTTGTAAAAACAAAACTACAAAACCATAAAAAAAAAAAAAAAGGTTTAATTTTTCTGAGGTGCCCGGGTTGAAAACTGTGTTGTCCCAGTTGTGTATTGGACACAATGTGGGCTGCACGACCGCTGTCTGGGACCTCCTGCCTGCTGTGTTTATTTACAGCCCTGGTATCACCGCTAGGTGACAGGGCTATTATGTCACGCTGCCTGCCTCATTGACTGCCTGCTGCCACACACTCATCCTCCTCCTCCTGCTGCTGAATTTACCTCCTGCTGTCTGTGTGTTTCCACTGCCAGGGAGCACATACAATGGCGCTTCCAACATGCGTCCGCCACCAGCTATTTGTTACGCTCAAAAATAGCTGCATTTCTTTAAAAAAAAAATTTTGAAAAGAGAAATAAGTGAAGAAGAAGACGATATAGAAGAAGATGAAGAAGAAGAAGATGAAGAAGAAGAAGAAGAAGATGAAGAAGAAGAAGAAGAAGAAGAAGAAGAAGAAGAAGAAGAAGGAGAAGAAGATGAAGATGAAGAAGAAGAAGATGAAGAAGAAGAAGATGAAGAAGATGAAGAAGATGAAGAAGATGAAGAAGATGAAGATGAAGAAGATGAAGAAGAAGAAGATGAAGAAGAAGAAGATAAAGAAGAAGAAGATGAAGATGATGAAGAAGAAGAAGATGAAGAAGAAGATGAAGATGATGATGAAGAAGAAGATGAAGAAGATGAAGATGAAGAAGATGAAGAAGATGAAGAAGAAGAAGATGATGAAGAAGAAGAAGATGATGAAGAAGAAGATGAAGAAGATGAAGAAGAAGAAGAAGAAGATGAAGAAGATGAAGATGATGAAGAAGATGAAGAAGAAGAAGATGAAGATGATGAAGAAGAAGAAGATGAAGAGGAAGATGAAGATGATGAAGAAGAAGAAGATGAAGAAGATGAAGATGAAGAAGATGAAGAAGATGATGAAGAAGAAGAAGATGAAGAAGTTGAAGATGAAGAAGATGAAGAAGAAGAAGATGAAGAAGATGAAGATGATGAAGAAGAAGAAGATGAAGAAGAAGATGAAGAAGATGAAGAAGATGTGAAGAGAAGAACCGAGAGCCAAAATATAGTGTAGTAGGTTTTGATAATGGGAAAATAAAGCAGAGTACAATAATATACTCACAAACACGGGTTACCTCCAGGTAACCACTATATAAGCAGGTGAGGAGATTAGCCTGTCCCCACTCAGGATTAAGAAGTCGCTCTCTGTAGACAGGAAAAATGGGGTATCCCCCTCCACCAAGGGTGGATATTCGATATGACAAAGACAGAGGCGCCAAAAGAATAAAACCAATATTTAAAAAGTTTAAAAATTGCTGAGGAGGCAGTGGTGGACTTACCTCCAGCAAGCAGACACAACAAGCTGTGAATTTAGAGCAAATTTAAATTTATTGGTACACTCCGGGGGGCAGTCGCAACGCGTTTCGCAGGCAAAAGCCCGCTTCCTCAGGCAATAGTGGACGGAGTACACAACTGTGGACAAGAGGCATAGTTGGTGTATATTCCCAGGCATATATAAAAATAAAAATGACAGACAAGGTAGTAGTAATCGGTACAAAATAAATAGAACGAATATACGGTGTCAACAATATAAACCAGTGTAAACAAGTGTGGTAAGTAACGGGTGGGACCACTTAAATATGCGTATATTTATCTATGTGTATATAGAAAGAACATATGTACTAGTGTATATATATAGTATCCAATGCTGGTGCAGGGTATGCTATGAAGGGTTAAGAGTTAAGAAATTGAGGGATTAAGGAAACTTAATGATATTTGCGTGAGTAGAGATATCTTTCGTTTTTGGATGTAGGAGATGGATAGTATAAAGTGTTTTTTTGGGGATATGCCGGGGTTAGTGATCCATTATTATTTCAAATTTAAAGGAGGAGGGAAAACCGGGGACAATCCACGGGTGACCTCAGTTTAAGGAAGTGAAGGGAGTAATTTATTTCTTGTGCCAATAAAATGCTGTGGCGTGCGAGGTGGGAATAGGAGAGAGGGAAGGGTATGCTCCGCGCGTGTCATGGTCGGCTGGAGGTAGTGGCGAGAGTATTGGGAATCATTAACACAATCTGACACAATGTAGTGATAAAATGTAGTGAAAAAAATCAATCAACTTACCAGCATTAGGTCCGGGTAACACCTGGCGCCTCGTTGTCATGGTGTCCCGGACCTGCTGTTTAAATGTGGCTCGTTGACGTGTAAGAGCCTATCAGCGGGCGGGGGGGCGGCTCCTTACTTCCGCCTTACTCATGCGTCTAAAGTGACCAACGAGCGGGCGCAGTATGACGCCGTCACAGTTAGGGCGGAATCCTCCGGGCGGCGGAGGTATACGTGTGACGTATTGCGTACACACTGCGCATGTGCCCGATGTCACTTCGGCCATGTTTGATACAGGCAAAATGGCCAGTGTAACGTATCAAGCTGCTATGGGACAGTCAAGCGGGTTGTTAGGATATAAAATAATAGGATTAATTGATTGCTTGCGCCCAAACAAGTATTCATTTTGTTTATTATTTTAATTTATTATTTTAATGGCCTGCTTACGGGGCTTTGTATTTAAAAAGTATCAAAGAAGGGGGAGTTTTGGTGCCATCTAGTGGGTGATAGTAGGTAAATGGATTTTTGTGTGAAACCCACTCTCATTTATTCCAATAGAACACAGTTGTGCTTCTAGAAATGATATTAAAACAACTAAATAAAATAGCCAAGTGCATTACCACCGTCTCTTCAGAGCATTACATAAATAAATATATAAATATATAGTAGTATAGGTCTAGATAAAACAGGGAATTGACAACATCATCATTATAAGTGTGACAATAACACAGACCTTTTTTTGCATAAAAAGTATTAAGAATGAGGGAACGTTAAAACATCACGAGATTATATATTAATAGTAGTGCACAAAAATACATAGTGACTACAAGAATGATAAAAGAGGCGACCGGTTAAGAATCAAAAGAGATTTACTATATGTTTGTAATTAGTAGATTTTTTCAAGAATTACGTTGAGGCCCTCTGGAGCGAGGGTCCTCAACATTTGAATCCAGAACATTTCTCGCGCTCTAAGTTTATTGAAAGCGTCCGGTTGTGATTGGTCTATACATTCGATGAGTGTGATCTGAAACAGAGTGGGGTCCTTATTGTGATGGGTGCCAAAGTGTCTCGATACACTGTGCAGGGCGAAGTTGTTAAGAATATTTCTTTTATGTTGTCCAATACGAGTGCGTGCTACCTGGGTGGTGCGGCCCACGTACTGAAGGTGACAAGGACAAGAAATGATGTAGATGACGTACTTGGAGGTGCACGTTAAATGGTTTCTGATGGGATATTGTAATGTAGTGGTGTTAGAGGTGTAGGTTGCTGTAGTGTGGATAAATGGACAAGCTTTACATCTGGTATTCTTGCATGGTGCGCAACCTGGTATGGGCTGCGTGTATCGGGGTTGTTGGGGTTCTTGTATCATTGGTGTTTTGAAACGACTGGGTGCCAGAAGGTTGCGTAAATTAGGGGCTCTTCTGAACGTGATGGCTGGTGTCTGTGTGATAGTGGGTCTAAGATATGGGTCCTGTAATAGAATATCCCATCTTTTTTTCAGAATGGAGCGGATCTGGTTATGTTGATCATTATATCTGGTAATAAAACGTGGATGGTTGTTAGTAAGCTGGTCTGGGGGTATGGGTGTAGTATTGGGGACCATAACTGATTTAGCTTTGAATTTAGCGTCCTTAATAAGTTTTCTTGGGTATTTTCGGGCCTGGAATTTTTTTGTAAGCACCTCAGATTGGATTTCATAATCTTTAATGTCAGTACAGTTTCTACGGATCCTTTTAAATTGGCTGTATGGGGTGTTGATGGTCCAAGGGTGGTGATGGAAGCTGTCAAAATGTATGTAGTTATTGGCGTCTACCGGTTTAAAGTAGGTTTTGGTTTTTATGTGTCTGGATTCGGTGAATATTGTAAGGTCTAGAAATTGTATGGTTGTGGGGTGATGCTGTGATGTAAATTGTAGGCCTGCTGTATTTGAGTTTAAATAGCTAACGAAGCCGGGGATGAGTTCGTCGTCGCCCCTCCAGATGAAAATGAGGTCATCAATGTATCGTTTGTAAAAAACTATGTTATCTGCATATGGGTTATTGTGGTGTAGTTTTTGAAGTTCCAAGAGGCCCATGGATAGATTTGCGTAGGAAGGAGCGAACGACGAACCCATCGCCGTTCCATTGGTCTGGTGATAGACTTTGTCTGTGAAAGTGAACACATTGTTTTGCAAGATAAATTCAGTACACTGGGCTAGGAAGGATTGCTGGCTGTGAGGCATTGATGAATTGGTGGAAAGAAAGTGTCTGATTGCGGAGAGGCCATATGCGTGGGGGATGTTTGTATAAAGTGATGTCACATCACATGTGAGCCACCGGTAGTCTGTATCCCAACTGTAGTGGCTTAGTAAATCAATGAGGTGGGCTGAATCCTTGAGGTAAGAGTTAAGGGATTGGACATGAGGTTGTAAATGATGATCAATGAAACGTGACAGATTGCTGGTTATGGAATTGATTCCAGAAATGATAGGGCGTCCAGGTGGTTTTTGTAATGTTTTATGTATTTTGGGTAGGTAATAAAAAAATGGTGTTTTTGGGTGGGAGTTAATGATGAAGTTTCTTTCATTTTTTGTAATAATGTTATTGAGAAGGGCTTCGTTAATGAATAATTTTAATTCCTTATTAAGTTCCATGGTGGGATCTGTCTCAAGGATTTCATAGTAATTTTTATCGCCTAAAAGACGTTCTGCTTCTTCCAGATAATCCCTCATTCTTAATACTTTTTATGCAAAAAAAGGTCTGTGTTATTGTCACACTTATAATGATGATGTTGTCAATTCCCTGTTTTATCTAGACCTATACTACTATATATTTATATATTTATTTATGTAATGCTCTGAAGAGACGGTGGTAATGCACTTGGCTATTTTATTTATTTGTTTTAATATCATTTCTAGAAGCACAACTGTGTTCTATTGGAATAAATGAGAGTGGGTTTCACACAAAAATCCATTTACCTACTATCACCCACTAGATGGCACCAAAACTCCCCCTTCTTTGATACTTTTTAAATACAAAGCCCCGTAAGCAGGCCATTAAAATAATAAATTAAAATAATAAACAAAATGAATACTTGTTTGGGCGCAAGCAATCAATTAATCCTATTATTTTATATCCTAACAACCCGCTTGACTGTCCCATAGCAGCTTGATACGTTACACTGGCCATTTTGCCTGTATCAAACATGGCCGAAGTGACATCGGGCACATGCGCAGTGTGTACGCAATACGTCACACGTATACCTCCGCCGCCCGGAGGATTCCGCCCTAACTGTGACGGCGTCATACTGCGCCCGCTCGTTGGTCACTTTAGACGCATGAGTAAGGCGGAAGTAAGGAGCCGCCCCCCCGCCCGCTGATAGGCTCTTACACGTCAACGAGCCACATTTAAACAGCAGGTCCGGGACACCATGACAACGAGGCGCCAGGTGTTACCCGGACCTAATGCTGGTAAGTTGATTGATTTTTTTCACTACATTTTATCACTACATTGTGTCAGATTGTGTTAATGATTCCCAATACTCTCGCCACTACCTCCAGCCGACCATGACACGCGCGGAGCATACCCTTCCCTCTCTCCTATTCCCACCTCGCACGCCACAGCATTTTATTGGCACAAGAAATAAATTACTCCCTTCACTTCCTTAAACTGAGGTCACCCGTGGATTGTCCCCGGTTTTCCCTCCTCCTTTAAATTTGAAATAATAATGGATCACTAACCCCGGCATCCTCCCAAAAAAACACTTTATACTATCCATCTCCTACATCCAAAAACGAAAGATATCTCTACTCACGCAAATATCATTAAGTTTCCTTAATCCCTCAATTTCTTAACTCTTAACCCTTCATAGCATACCCTGCACCAGCATTGGATACTATATATATACACTAGTACATATGTTCTTTCTATATACACATAGATAAATATACGCATATTTAAGTGGTCCCACCCGTTACTTACCACACTTGTTTACACTGGTTTATATTGTTGACACCGTATATTCGTTCTATTTATTTTGTACCGATTACTACTACCTTGTCTGTCATTTTTATTTTTATATATGCCTGGGAATATACACCAACTATGCCTCTTGTCCACAGTTGTGTACTCCGTCCACTATTGCCTGAGGAAGCGGGCTTTTGCCTGCGAAACGCGTTGCGACTGCCCCCCGGAGTGTACCAATAAATTTAAATTTGCTCTAAATTCACAGCTTGTTGTGTCTGCTTGCTGGAGGTAAGTCCACCACTGCCTCCTCAGCAATTTTTAAACTTTTTAAATATTGGTTTTATTCTTTTGGCGCCTCTGTCTTTGTCAAGATGAAGAAGATGAAGAAGAAGATGAAGAAGAAGATGAAGAAGAAGATGAAGAAGATGAAGAAAAAGAAGATGAAGAAGAAGAAGATGATGATGAAGAAGATGAAGAAGAAGAAGAAGAAGACAATATAAAAGAAGAAGAAGATATAGAAGAAGATATAGAAGAAGAAGATATAGAAGAAGAAGATATAGAAGAAGAAGAAGAAGAAGAAGAAGATATAGAATATAAAGAAGAAGAAGAAGAAGAAGTATATACAGTACTGAACAAATTTCTGGACACAACTTCTCTTTTCAACTTTTTTTTTTTAAAGGAACATCCCCACATAATCACTTGCTGTTGTTACTTGGAAAAAAAGAGGTTTCTTGCATCATTCACCCTCAAAACAAGTGTTGGAAGCTATTTAAGGCCATTTCGAATAGTCAGCTCGAATAATGAGCTCGAATACCGACTCGAATAGTGAGCTCGAATTCCGAGGTCGAATCGAATAGTAAAAATTATTCGACTCGAATATTCGACTGACCTCGAATAATTTACTATTCGAATTCGACCTAACTCGAATTTTGAAAAGGGGTATTTGAGCACCACTAACAGTAAGCAATGGTTAGATAGATCTTACCAGAGGGGCTGGAAGACCTATCAGAACAGTAACTGATTAGTTTGGCTAGATCTTACCAGAGGAGCTGGTAAGGTACTATCAGCACTAGTAACTGTATAGTTTGGCTAGACCTTACCAGAGGAGCTGGCAAAGTACTATCAGAACAAGTGACTGTATAGTTTGACCAGACCTTACCAGAGGAGCCGGCAAGGTACTATCAGTCACAGTAGTAGTTAGATCTAATAAAACCTCACCAGAGGAGCTGGTGGGTATTTAATCAAAAGCGCACCTCACCACCAGTGGCTGGGGTCCACTGGTGTGTAGAGAGGTCAGACAGGCAAGGTTCGGTAACTGAGAGGCAAATACAGTACAGAAATGTGAGGCAGAAGAGTAGTGAGTAATCAGGCAGAGGTTCAGCAACTAGTCAGATAGGCAGAAGTACAGAATCGATAAGAAAATGCAAGGTCAGAGTAGTATAGCCATAATCATACACAGGTAATCAGCAATAATAATATAACAATAGTCCTAGTCTTGTGTGAAATCCCTGGTTTCCTCCCAGATCAAAGCACACCGGATACTAGACTAAGGTCTGAGCGCTAACACGTATGAATTCGCAACAGCAGACAGGTTGCGAGTGAAGAATGAAGGCTTAAGAAGCAGAGGAAAGCTCTCAGCCGCGCCCACCACGTAATCAGCCAATCCGAGCGGCGAGAGTCACCTCTGACGTCAGCCGACCGGCTATAACCTTCTTCCAGCATAAAGGTCCTGTCTCCGCGCACGGCCGCGCGAGACAGCGATCCTATGAGCAGATGACAGTACCGTTCCCGGCATACTAGACGCCGGCGGAACGGATGAGGTCTGAGAACAGGGGACAAAGGCAGCTGCGGGTATACCCTGCGTGTCCGCAGCCGCCATGCTTGCAGATGTTACACATAACACATGTATTGCACTGTCCACGTTTTAAATCTTAGTGATTTTTCTACAGTAAAAAAAAGAGAAAATCCTTCTTAGCATTTCCCATTTTAAGTGTGTCTATTTTGAAGCCAGTCCGGGTGTCATTTCCTTCCTTACTCTCCTCTGCCTGATTGTGTATGCATTGCCCGCCCTCCACTATAGAAAGTGCATTGTCTCAGCATGAGAAATACTGGCCAGTCAGAGAGGAACAGAGGTGTGGGAGGGGGAAACAGGAGGGAAAGAGGCTTCAGCCAATCAGGCTGCATTACTTAAGTCTAAGGGGGAGGTAGAGAAGCAAAAAAAGACAATCCAGCATGCCCTGCAACTTCCTTTGTGTGTACCAAGGTAAACTGGGGAATGATCATTTATCAACAAGAAAAGTAGGTACTTACGTATTATACCAAACCCGTTCCCAGCCTGTCGGGTCCTGGTGGCGAAACCGGAAGTGGCCGCCGGCGGGGAGGATCAGAGAGACACAGCGAGGGCACCGATCAGCTGCAGGGGCTGAGGGATGCCCCAGGTGAGTAAAACTCATTTTTTTTTTACTTAAGTGCCTCTTTAATGTTTCTGTTTCTTATATTTACCTTTATTTTTACCTGGCATTCATTATGTCATCCTATTCATGATGTGGGCTACTAATTGGGCTTTCATTCCTGGTGCTTATATAAAGGACAATGTGGCCCTATGGGCAAAGCTAACATGGGTCTCACCTGACACTGCCCCCCTATAGAGATATTAGTTGGCTCTTGTTTCATCTCCCTCTACCCCTTCTTCCATGATAGCAGCATTAGGTGCCCCCCCCCCCCGATGACAATATTAGGTAGTCTTTGTCCCCAGCCCCCCAGCTCTGATAGAAGTAGATCTTATACACTCCATAAAACAGTATTTGTTGTGGCGTATGTGTCCCCATCAGGGCCGGGTTTACCATAAGGCACTGTAGGCATGTGCCTACAGGTGGCTGATGATGGAAAGGCGGCTTAATCCGCTTCATGCGCACCTCCCTTTTTTGATAATACAATTTCCACAGAATGCTATTTTTTTTTTAGTCAGAAAGTTAGTGAATTGAAAAAAAAATAATTGAAGAAAAAAACTGAGGAATCTGCTATTTCTTGCGGATGTACGCTATTATGTGGAATCCACATGTCCAATCAGCAACCACAGTAGTAAACTTTTGCATTCTCTGATTAGTTTAAAGAAAACCTGTACTGAAAAAAAGTTCCCCTGGGAGGTACTCACCTCAGTAGGGGGAAGCCTTTAAACCCTATCGAGGCTTTCGCCGTCCTCGTGTGTCCCACGGCGGTCTCGCTGCAGCCCACGGAACGCACAGGCGACAATTTGTCGCCTGTGCAATATTTACCTTTTCTGGCTCCAGTGGGGGAGCTGTTGCGGCTCTTCTGATGGAGATAGGCAAAAATAGCTGATCTCCGTTGGGTCTGCTCTTCTGCGCAGGCGCAGTAAAATTGCGCCTGCGCAGTAGAGCGGCCCGACGGAGATCGGCTATTTTCGCCTATCTCCGTGCAGAGAGCGGATACCGCGCCTGCCCTGGGGCCAAGGAGATAAATATTTACATAGCCACCACTCCCGTCGTGGGACCGAGGAGGATGGGGGGAGCCTCAATAGGATCTGGAGGCTTCCCCCACCCGAGGTGAGTACCCCCCAGGGGAAGTTTTTCATTGCAGATTTTCATTAATACTTCCGAGTATTCAGACTGGAGTCAAATTTCCAAGGTATTATAAATTCTGCTGTGCATTACCGATACTCTGATTGGTCCAAAGAGTCTTGTGATTGGCCTAAAATTTTCGAGTCTCACTAATGTGTTATTTCTGGGGATTACCGATTTCCAATGCAGAAAGCCGATTTATGATTGGAAATCAGAATTCCATGGTATTCGGAAGCTCTTCTCTATGGAGGAGATTGGGTAACTACCCCACACATAAGGGATAGCTCCCAAGGGGGCTTATGTTTATATACAAGATAAAAGCCGATCAAAATTCACCTATCGATTTTTAAGGGGAATATTTAATTGCTGCCATTCTTGAACTGTTAATGGCACAGGCCTCAAACCTGGTACAGTTGGTCATTGGGTGACTGGGATTCAATTTCAGAAAAGGGGGTGGAGTCACACACAGCCAATCAGTTTTGTTTCATTTCAATGCATATTATTGATGACAAAGACCGCAAAGCTCACAATCTAGGTCATTGCGCGTTTGTGTGTTAAGTTTAGAAAAAGTGAGTGGAGCCAACACCAGCCAAATGTATGTCCGGGCAATGCCGGGTCATCAGCTGGTCAGTAAATAATAAAGCAATAGCAAGATATTATTATTATTATTATTATTAATAATAATAACTAGTGGTGTCATTACTGAAAAAAACACACAATGGTAATATTGTTATACAGTATGTCAGTTAGATCATACACGGGAGATCAGATTGGCGTAGTACAGAATCGGCAAGCAAGAGAGAAAACAGTAACAATCCGAGGTCATACACTAGGGTCCGAGAGGCGAGGTACATGGGGTCAGGCAAGGCGAGATCAAGGCAATTCTGAGTCGGTCCAGGCGGCAGGCTAAGGCGTAATACAGGAAACAAGCGAGGTCAGTAACAGGGAATACAACAAGACAAAAAGCACCCAGCAGTAACCTCAAGGTACAAACGCTATAACGGGCAGGGAACCAACATTCAGGAAGTGCTTTTATGCAAAACAGGGTCCAGTAGCCACACTAAGAAACTACAACTCCCAGCAGCCTCTGCAGCCAAAGAACATAATAAGGTGCTATTACTTTAATTGATTGCCCAGCTGGGCAATCAATTCCTGCGTTTGAGTGCATAAGAGCAGGTCTGAGCGCCACACGCCCACCTATGGCCACAGGGGGGAAAGCGCAGACTCAGTCACCACTGCAGGGATGCCGCTGCAGGAAGAGGAGGTGGAAGTTCACCGGCGCTCTCCGTGCACAGCGCTGTTCGGGCCATCGCTGGACCCATTGACAGGTGAGCTCGTTACATTACCCCCACCCTGAGGAGTGGCCTCCGGACACTCTCTACGAGGTTTATCAGGATGTCTGTTATGAAATTCATGGATTAACTCGTCAGCGTGTACCTGTCATGCTGGAATCCAACATCTCTCTTCAGGACCATAACCCTTCCAGTCTATCAAATACTGTAATGAGCTTCTAATTTTTCGCGAATCTAGAATTCAAACAAAAACAAATTAGACCCCCCTATCAGATACAATATTATTAGGAGCTCCATGCAATCTGAATATATGTAGAGTAAATAATTCAGTCAATTCTTTAGCAGAGGGCAATTTATCAAGTGCCATTGACAGGTGAGCTCATTACAGTGGCAAACCTGGCGAGTCGCAGTGAAGGCACCATCAGCGACTTGATCCCATATGCCTTCTTCCTGGAGAGTGCCGTGCATAGAATGGTGGATCAAGCTGTGGAGGAGCGTGAACAGGAAGAGGAGGAAGAGTGGGAACAATCATCAGCAAAACCAGATGTTTCATCAACACCTGCGGCAGCACAGAGGAGGGGGGAGGAGGAGTCGTCTGGGAAAGAGGAGTCAGATGAGGAAGGTGGTTTTTTTTAGGAGGAAGTGGAAGAACAACTGCAGCAGGTGTCGCAGGGGGCTTGTGCTGCTCACCTTTCCCGTGGTATTGTTCATGGCTAGGGGGAGGAAGAGAACTTACTTGACATCACTGAGGAAGAGCAAGAGGAGATGGATAGTAGGTCGGCAACCAACTTTGTGCAGGGGTCTTTCATGCTGTCCAGCCTGTTGAGGGATCCACGTATAAAAAAACTCAAGGGGAATGACCTGTACTGGGTGGCAACGCTACTAGTCCCTCGGTAAAAGCACAAAGTGGCGGAGATGTTACCAAATTTCCAGAAGGCTGAAAGGATGCAGCACTTGCACAACAAGCGGTTTTACAGTGCATTTAAGGGTGATGTCACAGCACAACGGAATAAAGGTGCCACTGCCAGTAATCTTCCTCCTCCTCCCATGTCCACGCAGGCAAGGACAGGACGCTCTAGTGATCTCATGGTGATGTCAGACATGTGGACATTCTTTAGTCCAACGCCTCGCCTTAGCCCTTCGGTATCCACCCTCCACCAACGCCTCGACCAGCAGGTAGCTGACTACCTGGCCTTAAGTGCAGAAGCAAATATAGACACTCTAAGCAGCGATGAACCCCTGGACTACTGGGTGCGAAGGATTGACCTGTGGCCAGAGCTGTCACAATTTGCCATCCAACTTCTGGCTTGCCCTGTCCTGTCAGAAAGGACCTTCAGCGCAGCTGGAGGCATTGTCAGTGAAAAGAGAAGTCGCCTAGGTCAAAAAAGTGTTCAGTACCTCACCTTTATCAAAATGAATGAGGCATGGATCCCGGAGGGCTGCTGCCTGCCCGAAGACTAAGTCAGTCCCCGCACAGCATCTCTGCCTGCACGCCATGTGACTGCCTGCCCCAAGACTAAGTCGCTCCACACACAGCACCTCTGCCCGCAGGCCACTTGACTGCCTTCTCCACCACTACCAACAGGGCCCAGGACTCCAGGTGGATTCCTGGATTTTTAAAGGGGAACTGAAGAGAGAGCTATATGGAGGCTGTCATGTTTATTTCCTTTTAATCAATACCAGTTGCCTGGCAGCCCTGCTGGTCTATTTCTCTGCAGTAGTATCTGAATAAAACCAGAAACAAGCATGCAGCTAGTCTTGTCAGATCTGACTTTAAAGTCTGAACCACTGAAACACCTGATCTGCTGAATGCTTGTTCAGGGGCTATGGCTAATAGTATTAGAGGCAGAGGATCAGCAGGGCTGCCAGGCAACTAGTATTGCTTAAAAGGAAATAAACATGACAACCTCCATATACCTCTCTCTTCAGTTCCCCTTTAAGGCCACTGCTAGCGCTAACCAGAATAATAATGTAACGCTTGGTGGTGTATTCTCCACAGTCAGCATGCAACGCATGAGCTGGCGTGGAGGAGGTACACACACTAGCACCAGGAAACAGGCTATCCCTAGTATAGTGGAGGGGAGGACTGACTCCAATAGGAGATTGTGGCGCACAGAGCCGGTGCAGATCTGACAGCCACAAACAATGCTTTCGTTATAACGTCTCAGCGCAAAGTAGCGCTGAGCGCATAAACCAGAACTGAGGAGATCAGGACAGGTAGACAGAATGAACGCTTGCTAGCTAGCGGCTACTTAGCGACAGCAAGCGTCCAAAAGCAGACAGACTGGAATGAGGCAGCCAATGCGATGCGGCGATGGCGTGCCTCACAAAGACAGGACAGGATAGTCAGAAAATAGCAGGATTGAGATAGATGAACGTAACACAGATAAATATACAATAAGTATGATTTCCTAGCGTATTACAATTACAGCTATCAATGAAACTATTTGTAACGTCTGACTAACATATGTATATATCGGCAATGAACCGATATATGACATAAGCAGGAACGCTGACTAGGAATGGAGTAACACAGGGAACAGGACTCAGAAGGATTCGCTATCTCTTCGCAGAGATGAACGCAATCCACAAACGGTAACAGAACAGGATTCAGAAGGATTCGTTATCTCTTCGCAGAGATGAACGCAATCCACAAACGGTAACAGAACAGGATTCAGAAGGATTCGTTATCTCTTCGCAGAGATGAACGCAATCCACAAACAGAACCAGGAGCAGGGTAACTACCTCAGCACGGGTGGTCACGGTACGCGCAACCTACCAAAACGTGCTGGAAAGCTGACTAACTGCACACAGGATATAAACAGTTCGTGTACGTATACATCAGCGACACTGATGTATTAACGTAACACAAATACAAGGAAAATAATAAACGTGCTGGTATGCATATATATTGGCAATGAACCAATATATGATGCAAAGACCAGCAAAGTATCTTTATAACCAGAAACACGATCGGGGGCTAAAGCGACAGCAAGACAGGCTTAAGCTGAAGCTATGAAAACCCAAGGAAACCCTGCAGGAAGCAGATCTTTATACTGAGGTCATCCAATGGGAGCAGACATGCAGATTCCCACACAGGTGAATGATAATCAGTCACAAGCTGACAGCAGGGAAAGACAGACAAACCTATGCAGCTTGCATGGAAAGACATCAGAACTGCCTGAGCTGCAGCACTACTTCCAGCAATAGCTGCTGCAGCAGCGATCATTACAGTACCCCCGCCTTTAAAAGCGGATTCCAGATGCTTTTCAAAACTGAAATTTCCAACAAAACAGTCTGACTGATAATTCATGATGACCGGGACAGCCCGGCAAGACCGAATTCCAGAATCAGTCCCCACAAGACTGGACCCATCAGAACCAGAACCTACAGAACCATGCCCATCAGTACTACAAGCCCCAGTGTGACACCCATCAGAACCATGATTTCCAGAAGAAAGCCCTCCGAAACTCCCTGAGCGATACCCACCGCCTTCCAGGAACAGTTCAGAAACGCCAAAGCCTTTGCAATGCCCACCGGTACTGTCTTTACCAAGACAAAACCCACTGTTGAACCAGTCCAAGGCACCAGGACAAGTTTTCTCAGAGACCTCCCAGAACACCTTGAAGCTCCAAAGAGATCCCCATAGGTCAGAATGCCCCTTAGGCTCACATGGAGAACCATCAAGAACCCCTATGGAACCTAGGGCAATTCCCGAGTCAGGGCCACAAGGACAAACATCAATATCAGGGCTTTCAGGGACCAGAACCATCTCTGGGCATGCAGGCAGACTGGCAATATCAGAACGTGTTCCCACTAAGGAAGCATCAGAGCACGCTAACACCTTAGACACACTTGGGCATTCTGGCACACAAAGAACATCTGGGCACACCGGCACAAGAGAAACCTCTGGGCATGTCAAGGAACTGTGAGCCTCAGGGTCAGCCAATACAGGACCAAAACCAGGACTGGCCAAAAAAAAATCATCATGACTAAACTTCGCAACTACTGGACTTTTACACGAGAATGCTGGATCAGACTTAGATGTCGCTGATTCCAGCAAAGTCAGTAACAAATCAGATTCAGGGGCACTAACCAGACAGGACAAATCTTCTGATGTATGCACTGAACCAGACAGGGACTCCACAACTACCTCTGGACTGGACAGAGACTCATTTAATACACTGGATTGGAGCTCATGAGGCGCTGCAGAACAAGTCAGTATTGCAGCAGCCCCCACTGGACTAGGCAAAACTGAGGAATTCCCTGGACAGGAAGGGGACTCTGGAACCTCTGCCACAGCGGCCAGAGAACTAGAATCTTTCAGGATACAGTGCTGGGTTTCAGGAACACTCATCAGACCGGACTGAAATTCTGAGATTTCTATTATTTTGACCAGAGAATCAGAATTATCCATGTTACAGGGCAAGACTTCTGAAACATTCAGAGGACAGGGCTGGAGTTCCTCGGCTGTTACAACACTGGAGAGGGACTCAACAACATTGGTTAAATCAGACTGTGTACAGGGCAAGGTATCTGACACACTTGCTGACGAGGACAATATTTCAATGGCTTCTGCTTTGCTGGGCAGAAATTCATCAAGTTTTATTAGAGCAGACTGTAATTCCAAAACAGCTGCTAGACAAGTGAATATTACTGCAACACCAACTGAGGTAAGCAGTGCTTCAGCCTCCTCTGCTAGAGGGTTTAAAGTATCCAAAATACTGGGTGAAGCATAAGACTCTGCGACCACAGCTTCACTGGACAGGATCACTGAACAGTCCATATTGCAGGGCAAAACCATGGAAGCACCTGCTGGACAGCATAATGATTCTGTGACCAGAGTTTCATTGGAGAGATCTACTGCACAATTCATGGTACAGGGCAAATTTATTGGAAAATTTTCTGAACAAGGTAATAATTCTGCGATTTCAGGTTCACATAGCAGATGCTCTGAGCTATTCACGAAACTAGAGCGAGGTGTAGAAACAGGAAGATCAAGACACAATGTTTGCGCATCTGCTGGATCAGACAGGAGTTCAACTTTATTAACACAGGTAATTTCTGCAGAAGTGTTTGCAGAGACAGGCAAGATTTTTCTGGTGTCTGTTTCACTAAACAAAGAGTCATGAGTACTGGCTAGGCTGGACTCGGAAGTCAGCAGGACCTCTGGATTCTCTGCTGAGAAATTTGCGCAGGGCAAGGTTAAGAATGTATCAGTGGCTTCTGTTTTACTGGGAAGTAACACTGAGTTATCCATGGTACAGGGTGGAATTGCAGGAACTTCAATTTCACACAAAACGAGCTCCGAATCACCTGCTGAATCAGCCAAAGGTGCTGAAGCAGGCGGGTCAGAACGCCAAATTTGCGAATTCGGAGTCACATAAAAATCATCCAAAATCAGTTCCCACACATCAATCAAGGGAGCCACACAGTCATACCTACACACACCAGCCTCTATTAGGTTATAGGCTGACTTAATGCATGCGTTCAATACCATTTCACTTTTTGCACTGTAAAATTGACAAAATGAACTTGAATCATTCTTCCATTCACAGACCAGGGCTTCCATCTCTCCCCTCTCGAATGGAGGATCCCATGCATACTTAACAGGCAGATCATGGTTTGCAGATATGATTGTGGCAGGCACATGTATAGGGTTAATTAGCAGGTGATTGGCAGATTCCTTATTCTTAAGAATCTCCAATACCTGTAGCAAGTGTTGAACTGTAGTGTATGCAAACTTCCCTTGGTTCACAAATAAGTTGATTTGTTCAATACTCTGTAATATCTCATCATAATCATACTCAGATAATTCTTTTAAACAAAAATCTTTATTTTCCCTAGCCAGGGAGGAAAGTTCATTAGTAGTTTCATAAGTCCATTTAACTCCCCTGAAAGACAATTGCATTTCATTATCTGTTAATGGCAGAATCTCATTATAGGTCTCAGTCGCTAAGGATAACGATTCTGCAGATTGGACACGTTTCTTAGAACGTTTGCGTTTTGCCTTTGACCTTGCGGTTTTTGGTGATTTATTCAAAGCTGCAGGAAAATTATCAGTAACACTTTCTGCTTGCTGCTCATTCTTGCAAGCAATTGAAGGAGCAGCTGATTGGCCTGCTGCCAGGAGTTCATTAAGAGGAAAAGGCAATGGATCTATGCGCAACCAGTTATGGATCACAAACGCTAGAAATTCCAGCGGTCTATCTTTCAAATCGGAATGATTGAGAACATCAAATGCCCACTGGAATAATTCCCCTTTAAACAAAATATAACTTAGTTGGAGTGCCCAGGTTGAAACAGGAGTCGCTTGGAGATCAGGATTGGCCAGGAACCTGGCACATTCAGAGAAAAACTCATTTTCTGTTTCAGAGCTAAGTTCTTCAAATTTCTTAAAGGAACAGGAACCATAATTAACAGTGTCATACTTTCTGGGACTCCCCCCCACAATGGGGATTGGTAAAGGGGGTTTTCATAATGTAACGCTTGGTGGTGTATTCTCCACAGTCAGCATGCAACGCATGAGCTGGCGTGGAGGAGGTACACACACTAGCACCAGGAAACAGGCTATCCCTAGTATAGTGGAGGGGAGGACTGACTCCAATAGGAGATTGTGGCGCACAGAGCCGGTGCAGATCTGACAGCCACAAACAATGCTTTCGTTATAACGTCTCAGCGCAAAGTAGCGCTGAGCGCATAAACCAGAACTGAGGAGATCAGGACAGGTAGACAGAATGAACGCTTGCTAGCTAGCGGCTACTTAGCGACAGCAAGCGTCCAAAAGCAGACAGACTGGAATGAGGCAGCCAATGCGATGCGGCGATGGCGTGCCTCACAAAGACAGGACAGGATAGTCAGAAAATAGCAGGATTGAGATAGATGAACGTAACACAGATAAATATACAATAAGTATGATTTCCTAGCGTATTACAATTACAGCTATCAATGAAACTATTTGTAACGTCTGACTAACATATGTATATATCGGCAATGAACCGATATATGACATAAGCAGGAACGCTGACTAGGAATGGAGTAACACAGGGAACAGGACTCAGAAGGATTCGCTATCTCTTCGCAGAGATGAACGCAATCCACAAACGGTAACAGAACAGGATTCAGAAGGATTCGTTATCTCTTCGCAGAGATGAACGCAATCCACAAACGGTAACAGAACAGGATTCAGAAGGATTCGTTATCTCTTCGCAGAGATGAACGCAATCCACAAACAGAACCAGGAGCAGGGTAACTACCTCAGCACGGGTGGTCACGGTACGCGCAACCTACCAAAACGTGCTGGAAAGCTGACTAACTGCACACAGGATATAAACAGTTCGTGTACGTATACATCAGCGACACTGATGTATTAACGTAACACAAATACAAGGAAAATAATAAACGTGCTGGTATGCATATATATTGGCAATGAACCAATATATGATGCAAAGACCAGCAAAGTATCTTTATAACCAGAAACACGATCGGGGGCTAAAGCGACAGCAAGACAGGCTGAAGCTATGAAAACCCAAGGAAACCCTGCAGGAAGCAGATCTTTATACTGAGGTCATCCAATGGGAGCAGACATGCAGATTCCCACACAGGTGAATGATAATCAGTCACAAGCTGACAGCAGGGAAAGACAGACAAACCTATGCAGCTTGCATGGAAAGACATCAGAACTGCCTGAGCTGCAGCACTACTTCCAGCAATAGCTGCTGCAGCAGCGATCATTACAAATAATAATTTTTCTGCAGCTTGTACATGCCTACCTATTTTTTCTGCCTGCACTGCGGCTGCAACAACAAAAACAAAAGGCATGTGCAAGTGTCAATTCCCCTTCGTGATCATTACCTTGCCGCGGTGAAGAGGCCTGCGTATCACAATGAAGCAATGACCTATATGAGTGTGTTGGGAGGCACACCCAAGATAATACGTTTGTTGCTTCATTGTGGAGAAGATCAAATTCGATCAGCTGGACAGTCACTGTTGTTTTGTCTTTGAGCTACCTCAGCCCCACCATATGGGCTTGAAAACCGCCATCGCCTGCTCTCTCACCTTCGTGCGCACCAGTCCAGCATGGGCATCACAACACAAACAGCTGTTTATGGTGTGTTACACTGTGAGTTTGGTCTGTCAGTGTGAAGCAGTACACTACTTACACTGCCTGTTGATCCATGTATACACATGCAAAATGTTTTCAAGCACTTTATGCCTCCAATGTAGGAATGCAATGTGATTTTTGCCCTTTAAGAATTATAACGCTGCTGTGCATCAAATCCGTAATTTTCCCCGGGACTTTTGGTGTGTATCCCACTCCGCCATGCCCCCCTCCAGGTGTTAGACCCCTTGAAACATCTTGTCCATCACTTTTGTTGCCAGAAACAGTGTTTGCAGTTTTTCAAGTTCGCCTTCCCATCGAAGTCTATTGCGGTTCACCGAGTTTGCCGGTTCGTTAACTTTTGCGGAAGTTCGCATTAGCGGTCCGCGAACCCAAAATCTGAGGTTCGAGCCATCTCTAACCAGCAATGCCATCTGCAACCTCTTCCAAAAGAAATTGAGTCCTTGGAAGCCCAACACCTAACTAGGGACAACTGTTTTGAAAAGGCACCTGATCGCAAAATACAAACACCAGTGCTATGCACACATTAATAAAAGCAGCACACAAATATAAAAAAATTGATCGTAGCAAGGTTATTTTTTGGGCAATGGGCAAAAAAACGATGACCGTTGTTGCCAACACCTAAAGAAAGATGACATCACACAGCTGAATGGAAGGCTCATGGTGAAGGAACTGCCCAGACAGAGCAGAAAAATGACCATTAAAAAAATAGACTTAAAGAGACTCTGAAGCCTTAATAAAAATGGCTTTTTTTCCTTATATATAGCAGGGGCATGCTTGCCCCTGCTAAAACGCTGATATCCCACGGCTGAACGAGGTTCCTTTCCCCTCCAAATCCCCCCTGCAAAATCCACGACCAACTTGGTGGTAGATTTTGCTGCCCCTGTGCGCTTCCGTGTGAGGCTGGGCTATGAGCTGCAGCCCTGCCTCACACACGTCTATCAGCGGCTGATCTCCGCCTCTCCCCCACCCCTCTCAGCGAAGGCAGACTGAGAGGGGCGGGGGAGAGGCGGAGATCCGCCGCTGATAGACGCGTGTGAGGCAGGGCTGCAGCTCATAGCCCCGCCTCACACGGAAGCGCTCCCCAAGCAGCACATGGGGGATTTGGAGGGGGAAGGACCCTCATTCAGTCGCGGGATAGCGGCGTTTTAGCAGGGGCACACATGCCCCTGCTATATATGAGGAAAAAAGCCATTTTAATTATGGCTTCAGACTCTCTTTAAGCTTTAACATTTTTTTTTTTTATAAATTGTGTATTTCTTAGTACAACACTTATATAAATATAAAAAATTGGTACCAATTTAATAGTCAACCTTTGTAAATTGGTCAAGGATGAAGTTTACTGTTTTCTTTTCACATACAGTATATAATGTACTAGCCAACCCGCGTCGTAGCATACGCCGCATCTATCTATCTAATAGAGTACGTGCCTCAACCTTGAAGCAAGAAGAAGTAGGCTTTCCCTGAGAAAATGTATGCATGCTCAAACACCAAGTTTAACCCTAGCAAGTCTGGCTTTGCAAATCCGGCCTAATTGGCTATTCATGAGGCAATGCTCATGCAAATATGCATATGCTTTCGCATGCCAAACTATGCAGGGTCAAAAAACCAATACTGCAAAGTGCTCTCTCGCTGCCTGGGAACCACAGCGGCACCCCGGAGTGGGAGGCTGGGTGGTGCAGCCGCCCCCCCCCCCCAAACGTGGCCAGCGCTGGGGAGAGCCGTCCGCACCCACCTCCTAATATTAAAAACAGGCAGATACCTTAACGTCCATTGGGTTCTGCTACACGCACATTAATTTTCTCATGGAAAGCATTTTGTGCAGTTTGTATCCTTTGGAGGCAGGTGGTGGATGGCTTGCTCCGGTGGTGTGAACCCTGGAGTGAGTGCGCCTGTCCTCCCCCCCCCCCCCCCCCCTCTGGAGTGCTGTATGTGAGCCAGCCCTGAGCTCTAAAGCTCGGGGTGACCCATGCTTCTCTCCTTTCTCATGTGGTGCCCCCAAATTAATGTGCATGTAGCAGAACGCAATGGACGTTAAGGTAAGTGCCTGTTTTTAATATTGGGAGGTGGGTGCAGACGGCTCTCCCCGGCGCTGGCCACACTTGGGGGGGGTCGTCCACGCCACCCAGCCTCCCCCTCCGGGGTGCCGCTGTGGTTTCCAGGCAGTGAGAGAGCCTGGGACCCTGCGGTCCCCCCAGTTGTATAAAAAGGGGGCATTGGGAATCCTCCCCGTGGCGCTCCTGGAGGCCTGGAGCACACCAAAAACTGCTAGCAGATCTGCAAAATGCTAGCAGATTTTGAAACGCTTTTTCTTATTTTTCTGTAGCATTTCACCTAGCATTTTGCGGTTTTGTAAAGCGTTTTTGGTGTAGTAGATTTCATATATTGTTACAGTAAAGCTGTTACTGAACAGCTTCTGTAACAAAAACGCCTGCAAAACCGCTCTGAACTGCCGTTTTTCAGAGCGGTTTGCGTTTTTCCTATACTTTACATTGGAGGCAGAAACGCCTCCGCAATCCAAAAAATGCCTCACCTCGGGAGTATGCGTTTCAGCAAAAAGGCCTCCCGCTCTGGTGTGCACCAGCCCATTGAAATACATTACCCAAGCGTATCCGCAGCCGCAAGTGGATCGCAAAACGCTGCCGAACCGCTCTGGTGTGCACTAAGCCGGATAGTGCTAATGTAGCATGTAGCAGGGTGACTGCTTTGTGGTATTGGTTTGTGCATGCATTTGCATGAGCATTGCCTCATGAATAGCCAATTAGGCCAGATTTGCAATGTCAGACTTGCTAGGGTAAGGCCTCTTTTCCATGGACTGTGAATAGGCAGTGAAATGGCTCTCAAACTCTCACAACTGCTCACTGCTGCCTGGTAACTGCTCACTGCTGCCTGGTAACTGCTTGCTGCTGCCTGGTAACTGCTTGCTGCTGCCTGGTAACTGCTTGCTGCTGCCTGGTAACTGCTCGCTGCTGCCTGGTAACTGCTCGCTGCTGCCTGGTAACTGCTCACTGCTGCCTGGTAACTGCTTGTTGCTGCCTGGTATCTGCTCACTGCTGCCTGATAACTGCTTGCTGCTGCCTGGTAACTGCTTGTTGCTGCCTGGTATCTGCTCACTGCTGCCTGGTAACTGCTTGCTGAGCACACAGCTCAACAGTCCGTGGAAAAGAGGCCTTAAACTTGGTGTTTGAGCACGCATACATTTTCTCATGCAAAGTACTTCTTCTTCTTGTTTGAAGGTTGAGGCACTTAGTCTATTATATATATAGATGAGTGTATGCCTGAGATGGTGGGAGAACAGCCAGGTGCTCACTGCTTACCAAAATGAGGTGGGGGGAACACCCGGGTAAAAAAGCCTGGGGAGGGCAATGGTCATGGTGAAGGAACTGCCCAGGCAGAGCAGAAAAATAATAATAAAAAAAAATAGATGTAAGCTTTAACAGTTTTTTTTTAATAAAGTTTGTATTTCTTTTTTACTTTATAATTAAAAATTGGAAAAATGTAACAGTCAACATTTGTAGATGGTAAAGGCTGAGGTGGCAGGTGAGGTTTGCTGGGTTCATTACACATATGTAGTGAGTAGTGTTGGGCGAACACCTGGATGTTCGGGTTCGGGAAAGTTCGCCGAACATGGCCGCGATGTTCGGCATGTTCGGGCCGAACCCCGAACTCCCCGAACATCCCGCTTTTGGGGGCCCTATGGGGTCGCAGGCATAAGGGGGGAGCATGCCCCGATCGCGGGGGGGGGGGTCGGAAATTCCCCCCACCCCCTCCGCTAGCGCGTACCGTACTACTGCTGAACCGCCCACTGCCCGGCCTCCCTCAACGCGTCACTCTCCGGACTCCTCCTCCTCAGTCACTCACTTCACAGTGCCGCCCACTGCCAGCCACCCACTACCACCGGTACTGTTTTACTTCCTTAAACTTTTGTATGGGGAAGCGGGCAGAGGGGGGAGCGCTAGCGGAGGGGGTGGGGGGAATTTCCGACCCCCCCGCGATCGGGGCATGCTCCCCCCTTATGCCTGTGAACCCATAGGGGGGCAGTATTCGGCCGAACAGGGCCCTGTTCGGCTGAACAGGGGCCCTGTTCGGTTCTGTTCGGCTGGCCATTCGGCAGTTCGGGCGAACCCCGAACAGTTTGGCCGAACACCACCAGGTGTTCGGCCGAACTCGAACATCACCCAAACAGGGTGATGTTCTGCAGAACCCGAACAGTGGCGAACACTGTTCGCCCAACACTAGTAGTGAGCAGACTTGCCCTCCATTCTAATAGATCCTTGTTAAAGGATTTCAAGTGTACTGCAATTACAGAGCCTCAAAAGAGTCCTCCTGTACTGTTATTTTTCACCACTACCTCCCCGAGTCGGGAGTGGGTAATTTGCACGCCTGCTGCCTTCCTTGGATGTGGTGGTAACCGTTTTCCAGGCTCCCTTTCCAGAATCAAACCTTGATTCCCGACCTCATTACCAGTGGTCACCATGGTAGTTAAAGTACCATTGAAAGTTGATTGACCCAAGGTTATCTAGAGGCACCGTACAGGTCAGCTCTCGTCATCAGTTATCAAAGTAACATATCAGGGGAAAAAACAGTGTAGAATTCAATAAATAACTCTTTTAATTTTTTTTTAATTTTCAATCAATCAAAAAAAAAAAAACCCGTATTTTTCAATTTTAATCTTCATGGCCTGCACTCTTGCCAACATGCGCACGGCCATCACTACACAAACATTGGTGCCCAGAGGCCTGGCATTTTATGTCCTGGGAGTGTCAACTAGTACTGACGACCCTTTGCGGCTGTTTGCATTGGTGCGTTAAACTGTGAGTTTGGTCTGTCAGTGTGAAGCAGTATACTACTTACACTACCTGCTGATCCATGTCTACACACACAAAATGTTTTCAAACACTTTATGCCTACAATTTAGGAATGCAATATGATTTCTGTCCTTTAGGGTCTGTAACCCTGCTCTGCGTCAAATCCGTGATTTTCCCAGGGACTTTTGGCATGTATCCCACTCCGGCATGTCACAGTCCAGGTGTTAGACCCCTTGAAACATCTTTTTCATCACTTTTGTGGCCAGAAACAGTGTTTGTAGTTTTTCAAGTTCGCCTGCCTATTGAAGTCTATTGCAGTTCGCCAAGTTCGCCGGTCCGCGGACTTTTGCGGAAGTTCGCATTCGCGGTCCACTGGCCCAAAATCTGAGGTTCGAGCCATCATTACTTTCTTTTATGACAACATTGGGAATATCAGGGAGTCCAGAGTGGAGTATGTTGTTCATCCAGTATTTGTTCATCCAGTATGCTGCTGATGCTGAAGAGTGAAGACTGTAACTTTACTGAGCCTTACAATGTGTCTGCTTAGAAGAATATAATGTATGTATACACATGCGATGACCGTCGGCCGAAATAACCAACAATGACCATTTCAGCTGACTATTGTTACCTGTGTGCTGTGGCTGGTGTTTGGACATTGGGGGTTATTTAGGATCCATCTTGTAGGCTCCTCAATGACCCCTGATGCCTGAGTATGGCTGAATGGAGCTGCTCAGACGTCTGCCGAACGTCGTCCCTCCTCCCGCCTAAATTGTAACAGAACACATCACTAACCTCAACGCTAGGGATGGATCTGTACAACAATGTTCCACAAATTGTAGCTTAACGGATTGCTTCCTGACTATTATTGGATATGTGTACTTAGTGTGAGGAAACGCGGAAAGCCGCCGCGTGTGCCAAGAGCTAGGCGGCTGACTCCGCGTCCTACGCGGCGGTTTGCATGCTTCTGGGTGTGTGGAACGCGGAAAAGCCGCCGCATGTCCTGACAGCAAAGCGGCTGTTTGCATGCAGCAGCGTGTGCTTGGTGTGGCTGGGTCTGTTAGTGCACTTAGGCAGATGGAGAGCTATGCACGCGCGGGCCTGAATCCAGGACCTTTATACTAGCAGGGGAAGTGTCAGCTGATCAGGGAGGTCAGCTGATTCCTGCAGGACTCGTGATTGGCTGAGTGGTTCGGGCGGGGCGGCAGTGTCCAGCAACTATATGTTCTGCTGCTTGGTCAGTTGCTGGTTGCCTGTCGTTGCGATCACAATGTGGGAGCGCGCAGACCCTTGGTCAGATCCTTGAGTGTGCCGGGACCGGCTGGAGCTGTGGTCCTACGCTTGGCTCGATTCTGTTGATGGCTTGAAGTACTGGTTTGATTGTGATTGTCTGTTGTGACTTCCTGCCTGTCTGACTACTCTCCTGATATCTGACCCTGTACCTTGCCTTTCTGATACTCCGTTGCCAACCTCCGCTTGCCCCTGATTCTGCCTCTGTCTTCTGATCCTGTACTTTGTTTGTCTGTGAGTTGCCGACCTGGTCTTCCCGACCCTGAGAACTATCTCTATCACTAGGAGATAGTTCATGCCTTGTATGTGCTGGGCACCTGCTTCACAGGGCCAGCACTGTATGTGCTGGGCACCTGCTCCACAGGGCCAGCTCTGTATGTACTGGGCACCTGCTTCACAGGGCCAGCTCTGTATGTACTGGGCACCTGCTTCACAGGGCCAGCTCTGTATGTGCTGGGCACCTGCTCCACAGGGCCAGCTCTGTATTCGCTGGGCACCTGCTCCACAGGGCCAGCTCTGTATGTGCTGGGCACCTGCTTCACAGGGCCAGCTCTGTATTCGCTGGGCACCTGCTTCACAGGGCCAGCTCTGTATGTGCTGGGCACCTGCTTCACAGGGCCAGCTCTGTATTCGCTGGGCACCTGCTTCACAGGGCCAGCTCTGTATTTGCTGGGCACCTGCTTCACAGGGCCAGCTCTGTATGTGCTGGGCACCTGCTTCACAGGGCCAGCTCTGTATTCGCTGGGCACCTGCTCCACAGGGCCAGCTCTGTATTCGCTGGGCACCTGCGCCCAGGGCCGGATTTCTGGCAAGGCCACATAGGCCATGGCCTAGGGCACCAGAAGTTTAGGGGGCGGCTCAGTGAGGGGCAGGAAAGCTGTTCTATGCAGTCATCCCTATCTACAAGAACAGCTTTAACCTTTGAACTCTCTGTCCTGTAGTGTACTTGTGTCATCCCTGCAAGACCTGTAAGCTCTATCCTGCAGGTACACATCAGCCTAACTCTCATGGTGACACATTGGGTCCATCATTAATGAGATAGCAAACATAACATAAAATTTCAAAACATAACTTATAATCTCTATGCGTATTACTAAAATAGTTATTGCCTGTGACACCAATGATGGAAAGTAAGGAGAATTCTCATTGGGGCACACAGAGATAACAACCATACAGATGGTATAAATGGCCTTGGGCGGTAAAAAGTACAAATCCGGCCCTGCCTGCGCCCCAGGGCCTTCCCGACCCTGAGAACTATCTCTATCACTAGGAGATAGTTCATGCCTTGTATGTTCTGGGCACCTGTGCCACAGGGCCAGCTTTGTATGTTCTGGGCACCTGCTCCACAGGGCCAGTTCTGTATGTGCTGGGCACCTGCTCCACAGGGCCAGCTCTGTATTTGCTGGGCACCTGCTCCCCAGGGCCAGCTCTGTTTTTGCTGGGCACCTGCCCCATAGGGCCAGCTCTGTATTTGTTGGGCACCTGCTCCACAGGGCCAGCTCTGTATTTGCTGCCTCAGGGCCCATCCTGTATTCATTGGGAACTCGCTCCTCAGGTTCCCCAAGCTTGTTACTATTCTTCTGTATTCTGATCTTGTACCCCGATATTTCTGATACCCTGTTGCCGAACCCTGCCTGTTTATTAGACTCTGCCTCTGCTTTCTATATCTGTACTGTATCTGTCTGTGTGTTATGACCTGGCTTGCCCAACTTCGATAACTGACCTTGCTGTTAGAGGCAGTTCCCAGATCTGTTAGTGACGCCCTCTCCTAGGTGTCACTCACGTTCTGTCCTTCCTACGCTCCGCCTGACTCCTCCCCCGGGAGAGTCCAGGCCTTCGGAAGGAATCTATATTGCTGCAGTACTTCATACAGTACGGCACTTGTTTCTGAGGCTTAGTCCTCACGGTATTACTGTTGCACCAAGCATTTACACTACTCAGGTGTTCAGAGGTTAGCGTTATATCGGATTATCGGTGATACTGCAGATCATCAATAATCGGATATATATCTGTATTCCCAGTGATACTGCAGATCACCGAGAATCAGACCCTCTCTGCTACACCGATCGTGACACTTAGTATTAGATTATGGAGGCTTGCTGGCTTGTTATTGGGACTTACTGTTCATCTAGTAGCTAGCAACAGTGCTGCAGAGAATGGTAGCTGCTAGCCGGCTTCAAATTTTGGAAATTGTCCAAATTTTTGCTCATCTGTTGATGGAACCAGTGGTGCCTAGTTTTTAACATATATTGCATGACCTCTAATCACTGTCAGGTTCAGGGATGTTTGCTGCTGTGTGCTTACTGACTCAATCCTAAAGGGTCACAACTCACAATACTAATCAATAAATAATAAAGCAATAGTAAGATATTATTATTATTATTATTATTATTATTATTATTAACTAGGGGAGTCATTTCTGAATAAATCACATGATGTTAATATTATTATACAGTATGTCAATTAACAACAATAGAAACAAATCCTAATTGTGCTCATTAAAAAATACCTCTTGCACCTGTTAAACAAACTTAATTAGTGTACATAGACATTTTCACTTGGGAAATACGGCTCATGGGAAACCTAATTACAGGAAAACTTATTCTTGTTAAGTGAAGTCCTGTTTATAAAAAGGACAACATCCAACAGCCTCCATCACTCTCTGGGGCTGATCATATTTCTGCTGAGGTTTGTTTGCACTTTTGGTATGTTGATGTTACTTTTACTTTGTTGCACAGATGTCATCAAATAAGCCTGCCTGCTTTTTATGGAGATGTTGGTTGACATTTACACAGAGGACAGGCTGAAGACCTTTTTTTCGTAAACTCTGGGAGAGCATTTGATAACAGTTCCTCTGAGATTAATTAACATCTGCTGCATTATACGATTCTGCTGTATTGTATAGTGCCTTAATTTATAGAATTATGGTTTCCAGACTGATTTTTTTCAGATCATTTAGATTCAGCTTACCATTACCAAATGTTTTTAGAGAGCTCAGATTAAAGGATACCGAAGGGACATGTGACATGATGAGATAGACATGGATATGTACAGTGCCAAGCACACAAATAACTATGCTGTGTTCCTTTCTTTCTTTCTCTGTCTGAAAGAGTTATATATCAGGTATGTAAGTGGCTGACTCAGTCCTGACTCAGACAGGAAGTGACTGCAGTGTGACCCTCACTGATGATAAATTCCAACTATAAAACACTGTCGGAGCAGAAACTGGCTTCTGAGAGCAGGAAAGAGATAAAAAGTGGAATTTTTTATCAGTGAGGGTCACACTGTAGTCACTTCCTGTCTGAGTCAGGACTGAGTCAGCCACTTACATACCTGATATTTAACTCTTTCAGACAGAGAAAGAAAGAAAGGCACACAGCATAGTTATTTGTGTGCTAGGCACTGTACATATACATGTCTATCTCATCATGTTACATGTCACTTCGGGTATCCTTTAATTGTAGTGAAACACACAATTCTGTTCTGAAGTACAAGGTTTCTGTGCTTTGTGCACACACATCTACACACAAACACACACACATGCACATGCATTACAGGGAGTGCAGAATTATTAGGCAAATGAGTATTTTGACCACATCATCCTCTTTATGCATGTTGTCTTACTCCAAGCTGTATAGGCTCGAAAGCCTACTACCAATTAAGCATATTAGGCTATGTGCATCTCTGTAATCAGAAGGGGTGTGGTCTAATGACATCAACACCCTATATCAGGTGTGCATAATTATTAGGCAACTTCCTTTCCTTTGGCAAAATGGGTCAAAAGAAGGACTTGACAGGCTCAGAAAAGTCAAAAATAGTGAGATATCTTGCAAAGGGATGCAGCACTCTTAAAATTGCAAAGCTTCTGAAGCGTGATCATCGAACAATCAAGCGTTTTATTCAAAATAGTCAACAGGGTCGCAAGAAGCGTGTGGAGAAACCAAGGCTCAAAATAACTGCCCATGAACTGAGAAAAGTCAAGCATGCAGCTGCCAAGATGCCACTTGCCACTAGTTTGGCCATATTTCAGAGCTGCAACATCACTGGAGTGCCCAAAAGCATAAGGTGTGCAATACTCAGAGACATGGCCAAGGTAAGAAAGGCTGAAAGACGACCACCACTGAACAAGACACACAAGCTGAAACGTCAAGACTGGGCCAAGAAATATCTCAAGACTGATTTTTCTAAGGTTTTATGGACTGATGAAATGAGAGTGAGTCTTGATGGGCCAGTGACTGGATTGGTAAAGGGCAGAGAGCTCCAGCCCGACTCAGACACCAGCAAGGTGGAGGTGGAGTACTGGTTTGGGCTGGTATCATCAAAGATGAGCTTGTGGGGCCTTTTCGGGTTGAGGATGGTGTCAAGCTCAACTCCCAGTCCTACTGCCAGTTTCTGGAAGACACCTTCTTCAAGCAGTGGTACAGGAAGAAGTCTGCATCCTTCAAGAAAAACATGATTTTCATGCAGGACAATGCTCCATCACACGCGTCCAAGTACTCCACAGCTAGAGATGAGCGTAATGACGTAATTATGATTTCGCGAAATTTCGCGTAATTAGTGTAATTACGATTATGGCCGTAAGTACATAATCGTAATGAAGAAGGATTTCGCGAAATTTCGCGTAAGCGTAATTTTTCGCGTAATTTTCGCATTACAGTCGGTATTACGAAATTAATGCGTATGGCCATGCTCCCAAGCGGAAAAGTTGACGCATGTATCAATGTTAGGTAGCCGCCGACTTTAAGGGTTAATAGCAAAGCCCCCTTAAATGCTAAGAGCCTCAAATTTGGAGAATATATTAAGGAGATCAGGAGGAATAAGAGGAAAATTTTTTTTTCAAAAAGACCTTATAGTTTTTGAGAGAATCGATGTTAAAGTTTCAAAGGAAAAATGTAAACATTTAAAAACCCGCCGACTTTAACGGTTAATAGCAAAGCCTGCTTAAAGTTTAGGAACACCGAATTCCCAGGGTATATTAAGGGGATCAGTGGGAATAAGAGGAAAAATTTTTTTTTCAAAAAGACCTTATAGTTTTTGAGAAAATCGATTTTTAAGTTTCAAGGGCGAAAATGTCTTTTAAATGCGGAAAATGTCAGGTTTTTTTGCACAGGTAACAATAGTGTATTATTTTCATAGATTCCCCCAAGTGGGAAGAGTTTTACTTACTTCGTTCTGAGTGTGGGAAATATAAAAAAAAAACGACGTGGGGTCCTCCCTCCCAGACCTCTTTTACCCCTTGTCCCCCCATGCAGGCTGGGATAGCCAGAATGCGGAGCACCGGCCGTGTGGGGCTCCGCACCCTGACTATACCAGCCCGCATGGTCCATGGATTGGGGGGTCTCGGAAGGGGAGGGGCAGCCAAGCTTTCCCCTCCCCCTCCGAGCCCTTGTCCAATCCAAGGACAAGGGGCTCTTCTCCACCTCCGATGGGCGGTGGAGGTGGAGGCCGCGATTTCTTGGGGGGGAGGTTCATGGTGGAATCTGGGAGTCCCCTTTAAAAAGGGGTCCCCCAGATGCCCCCCCCCCTCCCAGGAGAAATGAGTATAGAGGTACTTGTACCCCTTACCCATTTCCTTTAAGAGTTAAAGTAAATAAACACACAGACACTTAGAAAAAGTATTTTAATTGAACAAAAAACATAACCACGAAAAAAGTCCTTTAATATTCTTAATTAACCATTAATACTTACCTGTCCCTTTAAATAAATGATCCCTCGCAATATCCTCGGAAATGTTCTATCAGTTACAATGTAACAAAGTTATTACAATGTAACAACTTTGTTACATTGTAACTACGCCGCACCCAACGTCACTCGCCGCCACCGCCGCATACGCGTCTGCGCTGCACAGACCCGACAGAGCTCTGAGCTATATAGCTCAGAGCTCTCTAAGCATCTTTGTATTTGGGCTCCAAGGAGCCCCATTGGTCCTTAGCAGATCAATGGGGTTCCTTCAAATCAGAAGGAACCCCATTGGTCTGCTAAGGACCAATGGGGCTCCTTGGAGCCCAAATACAAAGATGCTTAGAGAGCTCTGAACTATATAGCTCAGAGCTCTGTCGGGTCTGTGCAGCGCAGACGCGTATGCGGCGGCGGCGGCGAGTGACGTCGGGTGCGGCGTAGTTACAATGTAACAAAGTTGTTACATTGTAATAACTTTGTTACATTCTAACTGATAGAACATTTCCGAGGATATTGCGAGGGATCATTTATTTAAAGGGACAGGTAAGTATTAATGGTTAATTAAGAATATTAAAGGACTTTTTTCGTGGTTATGTTTTTTGTTCAATTAAAAAACTTTTTCTAAGTGTCTGTGTGTTTATTTACTTTAACTCTTAAAGGAAATGGGTAAGGGGTACAAGTACCTCTATACTCATTTCTCCTGGGAGGGGGGGTGGGCATCTGGGGGACCCCTTTTTAAAGGGGACTCCCAGATTCCACCATGAACCTCCCCCCCAGGAAATTGCGGCCTCCACCTCCACCGCCCATCGGAGGTGGAGAAGAGCCCCTTGTCCTTGGATTGGACAAGGGCTCGGAGGGGGAGGGGAAAGCTTGGCTGCCCCTCCCCTTCCGAGACCCCCCAATCCATGGACCATGCGGGCTGGTATAGTCAGGGTGCGGAGCCCCACGCGGCCGGTGCTCCGCATTCTGGCTATCCCAGCCTGCATGGGGGACAAGTAGTTAAAGAGGTCTGGGAGGGGGGGACCCCACGTCATTTTTTTTTTATATTTCCCACACTCAGAACGAAGTAAGTAAAACTCTTCCCACTTGGGGGAATCTATGAAAATAATACACTATTGTTACCTGTGCAAAAAAACCTGACATTTTCCGCATTTAAAAGACATTTTCGCCCTTGAAACTTAAAAATCGATTTTCTCAAAAACTATAAGGTCTTTTTGAAAAAAAAAATTTTTCCTCTTATTCCCACTGATCCCCTTAATATACCCTGGGAATTTGGTGTTCCTAAACTTTAAGCAGGCTTTGCTATTAACCGTTAAAGTCGGCGGGTTTTTAAATGTTTACATTTTTCCTTTGAAACTTTAACATCGATTTTCTCAAAAACTATAAGGTCTTTTTGAAAAAAAATTTTTCCTCTTATTCCTCCTGATCTCCTTAATATATTCTCCAAATTTGAGGCTCTTAGCATTTAAGGGGGCTTTGCTATTAACCCTTAAAGTCGGCGGCTTTTTTATATTATACGGAGCGTTACCGTTTAACGCGAAATTACGGTAGCGTTTAATGCGAAATTACGGCATGAACGAAACGCGAAATTACGCGTTGAAAATTACGCTTACGGTATTTTCAATTACGATTTTAATGGCAATTACGCTACCGTAATTTCGCATCGTAATCGCAAATTTCACATGCGTAATTTTAGTAATGCGAAATTACGAAAATTTCGGAACAACTCTATCCACAGCGTGGCTGGCAAGAAAGGGTATAAAAGAAGAAAAACTTGGCCTCCTTGTTCACCTGATCTGAACCCCATTGAGAACCTGTGGTCCATCATAAAATGTGAGATTTACAAGGAGGGAAAACAGTACACCTCTCTGAACAGTGTCTGGGAGGCTGTGGTTGCTGCTGCACGCAATGTTGATGGTGAACAGATCAAAACACTGACAGAATCCATAGGTGGCAGGCTTTTGAGTGTCCTTGCAAACAAAGGTGGCTATATTGGTCACTGATTTGTTTTTGTTTTGTTTTTGAATGTCAGAAATGTATATTTGTGAATGTTGAGATGTTATATTGGTTTCACTGGTAAAAATAAATAATTGAAATGGGTATATATTTGTTTTTTGTTAAGTTGCCTAATAATTATGCACAGTAATAGCCACCAGCACACACAGATATTCCCCTAAAATAGCTAAAACTAAAAACAAACTAAAAATATTCAGCTTTGATATTAATGAGTTTTTTGGGTTCATTGAGAACATGGTTGTTGTTCAATAATAAAATTATTCCTCAAAAATACCACTTGCCTAATAATTCTGCACTCCCTGTAATACACACAAGCTTTACAGGGAGTGCAGAATTATTAGGCAAGTTGTATTTTTGAGCAATAAAAAACTCATTAATATGAAAGCTGAATATTTTTGAAAGAAGTTTTTAGTTTGTTTTTAGTTTTAGCTATTTTTGGGGGATATCTGTGTGTGCAGGTGACTATTACTGTGCATAATTATTAGGCAACTTAACAAAAAACAAATATATACCCATTTCAATTATTTATTTTTACCAGTGAAACCAATATAACATCTCAACATTCACAAACATACATTTCTGACATTCAAAAACAAAACATAAACAAATCAGTGACCAATATAGCCAACCTTTCTTTGCAAGGACACTCAAAAGCCTGCCATTCATGGATTCTGTCAGTGTTTTGATCTGTTCACCATCAACATTGCGTGCAGCAGCAACCACAGCCTCCCAGACACTGTTCAGAGAGGTGTACTGTTTTCCCTCCTTGTAAATCTCACATTTTATGATGGACCACAGGTTCTCAATGAGGTTCAGATCTGGTGAACAAGGAGTCCATGTCATTAGTTTTTCTTCTTTTATACCCTTTCTTGCCAGCCACGCTGTGGAGTACTTGGACGCATGTGATGGAGCATTGTCCTGCATGAAAATCATGTTTTTCTTGAAGGATGCAGACTTCTTCCTGCACCACTGCTTGAAGAAGGTGTCTTCCAGAAACTGGCAGTAGGACTGGGAGTTGAGCTTGACTCCATCCTCAACCCAAAAAGGCCCCACAAGCTCATCTTTGATGATACCAGCCCAAACCAGTACTCCACCTCCACCTTGCTGGCGTCTGAGTCGGACTGGAGGTCTCTGCCGTTTACCAATCCAGCCACGGGCCCATCCATCTGGCCCATCAAGACTCACTCTCATTTCATCAGTCCATAAAACCTTAGAAAAATCAGTCTTGAGATATTTCTTGGCCCAGTCTTGACGTTTCAGCTTGTGTGTCTTGTTCAGTGGTGGTCGTCTTTCAGCCTTTATTACCTTGGCTATGTCTCTGAGTATTGCACACCTTGTGCTTTTGGGCACTCCAGTGATGTTGCATCTCTGAAATATGGCCAAACTGGTGGCAAGTGGCATCTTGGCAGCTGCATGCTTGACTTTTCTCAGTTCATGGGCAGTTATTTTGCGCCTTGGTTTTTCCACACGCTTCTTGCAACCCTGTTGACTATTTTGAATGAAACGCTTGATTGTTCGATGATCACGCTTCAGAAGCTTTGCAATTTTAAGAGTGCTGCATCCCTCTGCAAGATATCTCACTATTTTTGACTTTTCTGAGCCTGTCAAGTCCTTCTTTTGACCCATTTTGCCAAAGGAAAGGAAGTTGCCTAATAATTGTGCACACCTGATATAGGGTCTTGATGTCATTAGACCACATCCCTTCTCATTACAGAGATGCACATCACCTAATATGCTTGATTGGTAGTAGGCCTTGGAGCCTATACAGCTTGGAGTAAGACAACATGCATAAAGAGGATGATGTGGTCAAAATACTCATTTGCCTAATAATTCTGCACTCCTTGTATAGTGTAAAGCAGTCTGAAGCTTGGTACACCCTTTAAGTTTTGATTGGCCAACCACTGACCAATATTACCACCTCCATATAGTATGCGAATTTAACAATACAATCTTTTCGTAGTATTCAAAATCTGTTGGCCTTCATACTACATGGAGGTGTAAAATTGGCCATTGATTGACCAATCAAAACTGGATGTGTGTATGCAGCCTGAGGAAGAAATCCTCATTTTACAAGTTGACCTTAATACAATAATTATCATCACACGTGTCAGGAGAGGTATATAAACTACAGGTGATCCCAAAGTATTCAAGTCCAAAGCTAATTTGAATAGAAAAATCTGTATAAATCTTTAATTGTAGAATAAAGTATCACAATAACAATATATAAAACATTAAAAACATGAGGAAATGGCCATCCCACCACACATACAACCAACTCACACAGCACATGTATACAGCCGGCCACACAAACCGATCAAAATGTTAGTTAGCTTGCAAGCAATTAGTATGCTGAATAGTGGATGGAAGTAAACAGTAACAAGCTGGAGCAGATGTATAGAGCACAAATTGCTCTCCTGTCTGTGGAGACATGCACTCCAGGTCTGATCAATGCATGAAGGCAGAGAGCCGCAGCAGCAAAAGTAGCAACAGTGGCAGATACCAATTCAGGTTATGAACACAGTCTTGACAGCAAAGACCTGTGTGGAGACATCTCACCCATCCGGCATGTCAATAGACAGGATCATACCCATGTGTAGAGACCAGAGATGAAGCCCGATTCTGAATGTGTCCGTAGGTGGCTGCTGGCTTAGCTCCTATATGTCCCATGGATCGATGTGTCAAACTTGCAAGGACCACAGTGTGGACTCTAGTTCTAGTGCAGGCAAGTCTCTGTGCGGTGGTCGCAAGGGATAGCGACTAGGATGGAACTGTACTGGTGTGGCTGCAACCCGTGGTGCATGTGCACATGTCACCTGGATGGTCAGACGGGGAGCCAGTGGGAAGAGCGTGGCGGGATGGCGTCTCCTCCAAGGCCACAGCCCTTACTAGTTTCGCCGAGTGTCCGGCATCATCAGAAGGCGTGTCCTCGACTCTACCCCTCACATGTTCAAATGTGGGGAAGGAACCAATCAGGCGCCGGGAGCGGGGAGCGGCATCCAGAAGCGGCGCGCGCAGTCCGGGGGAGGAAGCAAGGCAATCCGCCCCCACACACGTCACCGCTGAGCACCGCCCCCGCATCACACGGGACCTCCGGAATACACTTACATACACACAGCACAGTCAGCAGCATCTACACAGACCGCAAAAGAACGCCTTGAAAACGTCTCAACAACAAGCAAAAAATATAGGTACCAGAAGCGGCATAATTGAAGAGGCATGGTGCATCCAGGCACACACATATGTCCTGCACTGGATGCATATACGTACCTAAACGCTAACGCGTCAAAAAACAAAAGATATATATTAATGCTTCAATATGTTTGGACAGGGAGTAGGCAACGTACTCATCAAGGCCAGAGGTGAATCGCGCAGATGGTAAGTGGACGGGTTAGGGGGAACAAGGGGGAGGCAGCAGACCGCAAAGCATCGCTCAAGATCCTATATAGGTAAAAAGTGGGCAAAACTAACAGCCTCATTGAGGCCTGGGGGTTCGCATGCTTTCAGCTCGTAAATCCATCGTGATTCGCGCTGTAAAAGCAGACGATCAAAGTTACCCCCACGGATCGAACTATGTATTCTATCAAGTCCCACAAACCTAAGTTTGTTGCTGCTGCAAGCAGAGCATTGTCGCACATGTCGTGCGATGGGGGTCAAACTTTTAACATTGCCAATATTTTGTAAATGTTCCATAATACGCCTCCACAGATGTCTCTTAGTTTTGCCCACGTAAGATGCCCCACAGGGGCAAAGTAATAAATACACAACAAGTTCTGTCTGACAGTTAGTGTAATGTTTTAAGGTGTAATTTCTACCATCGGGTAGGGGTACAGTCCTTCCCACCCACATATATCTACAGTAAGAACACCCCCCGCATGTATAAGTGCCTAACACTATGCAGTGCCGTCTGGGGTTAACACCCCCAAAATGACTCTGTACCAGAGTGTCCCTAAGTGATTTAGCCCGTCTGAATGTCAAAAGGGGCTGCTCAGGAACCACATGGCCTAACGTTGGGTCATCCCGAAGGAGGAACCAGTGCCTCTGTAGAATGCCTCTAAGGGCAGGATGCTGAACACAATATTCAGTAACGAACCGTAAATCGTCTCCGCCTGAATCACGCTCCACGTGACTAGTAGGTTTGTGATGCAATAGACTAGATCTATCTCTCTTCCTGACCTTGTTAAAAGCTCGTCGTAGAGTACCATCAGGGTACCCTCTGTTTTGAAATCGTGTGCGTAATAAATCAGCTTGAGTTTTAAACTCCACGTCGGTTGAACAATTCCGCCTCACTCGGAGGTATTGCCCAGTGGGAATACCCCTGATGGTATGGAAAGGATGAAAGCTTTTAGCATGTAATAAAGCATTGGTCGCGGTTTCTTTTCTATATAAATCAGTGCTGATTTGACCTTTTGCATCTATAGAGATCTTAATGTCAAGGAAGGAGATCGATCTCGCGTCACAAACCATTGTAAAGTGCAGATTACGCATATTATCATTAATCAGGTCTACAAAAATTCCAAGATCGGTCCGTGTACCTGTCCACAAGACGAGGATGTCGTCGATGTACCTGTGCCATGACAAAATATGGCACAGGTACATCGCAAGTCCATCATCCGAGAACAGAGACCGCTCCCACTCCCCCAGGTACAGATTGGCGTAGGATGGAGCACAAGTTGTGCCCATCGCTGCGCCCTACACCTGGAGGTAGTGGGCGCCATCAAAAGTGAAAATGTTGTTAGTAAGTAATAATTTAAGTAACCTCAACAAAAAATCATTATGTCCAGCATCCTCCCGACTGCGCTCACCCAGAAACACCCGTACCGCCTCTATTCCTCGATCGTGCGGGATGCTCGAGTAGAGGGCCTCCACGTCCAGAGACACTAATATGGTACCCGTAGGGACCAGTAGACCATCCAATATCCTCAGTAGATGGGTGGTATCTTTGATATATGATGGAAGGCTTTGTACGTGGGATTGTAAATGTTTGTCAATATAAATACTCACTTTTTCGGTGAGGGCACCCCTGCTGGATACGATAGGACGTCCAGGTGGATCAAGTATACATTTGTGCACCTTTGGCAGGGCATAAAACGTGGGCACTATGGGATCATTAACCTTCAAAAATTGCGCTACCGTGGTGTCAATGATTCCACTACGCGGGGCATCACCAATGATCGAATTAAGATTCTCAGTGCATCGTATAAGTCTGGACGAGGAGACCCTCAGGTAGCACTCCGAACGACCGAGAAGATCCAGGCACATCTTACGGTAATTAAAAGTTGTCATCAGGACGACATTGCCGCCTTTATCCGATGGCTTTATCGTCCAATCGGTCTTACTAGATGGCCAAGACAGCGCCTCCGTTTCATCTTTAGTCAAATTGGAGGGGTAAGTAGATCTACTCTCATCAAGATGTCCTATGTCGCGTTCTACTGCTCGTATAAATGTCCTAAGTCCAGCATTAGTTGTCAAGGGGGGAAACCTAACCGACTTACATCGAAACTGTTTATTAAGTTGGATATACACGGGACCACCGTGCTGGTCTGAATTAGTTGGAATTATGGGCGATAATGCCTGTGAGCTGTTAGAAACGCTATCAGTTTGGCCTTCAGAGAACAAAGCCTCAAGGTCCCGCAGCGCGGCTAGATCCTCTTCCGTGAGGACCATATCCGCCAGATCATCACTAGGCTGAACAGGTTGTCGAGAGCATGGTCCACCGCGGAAGGATCTGAATAACAGCTTGCGACAAAACAGCTGCAAATCTACAATAAATTGAAATTTAATACAATAATTAGTTAGGTGATTTAACGGGTCAAAAATGTTCAAAGTGAATTGATGTCCTGATTGTACTGATTCTACAACTACGCTCCCCATTACTGTTGGAACTATAAAAATTCATTAAAAGTAAGAATAAAACATGTGGAGGTAAGGTTGTGGGGGTTAAATTTGATAAATTCATAATAAAAAGGAATTTGGAACTGTTCAAAAAAAAGGAAGGAACACTTGGAAAACATATCAGATCTCAATGTGAAAAAAGTATGCTGGATATTCTGATATGGACTAGATAACGTGTTAGGAAAGAGGAGGTGTTAAATCATTTAATGGAAATAAAAATTAACAAATGATCATTCTACAGAGTATTAAATTCAAAGACACCCTCAAACATCAAACTGAAAAAATGATGCCTCAAGCAAGTGCATTTTGTTGAAATTTTATTGCAGCAAATTAAAATCATAGTCAGTAGTTTTTGTCCCCCAGACACTGACAAGAAATGCGCTGACTTGGCTCTGCACAAGATGATGGTACAGGTTTACATACAAAAATGTATTTTTATCTGGAAAAAAAAAGTTTGTTGCAGCCACTGTAGCAGAGGCCAGAACGATGTTGTCCTGACATAATGACATATACATTTTGCATTTAAAAATGTTTGTTGCAGCTGCGATGACACTGACAAGAGGTGTGCAAGTTCGTGGGAATGCAAGCAATGGTGGGTTTCCAGCCCCTACGGTCGGGCTGAGGTAGTTCAATGACAGTAAAGTGACCCCCCCCAAAAAAAACGTGATTCTGCAGTGTGGGTCCAGTATTGGCCTAGTAGGTGTAATGATCAGTAACAGCTCTATCAACACAAATGTCAATACTTTAATCAGAGTGTGATCACACGTGTTTTTGTGCAGAGTAACACAGGAGTACGCCTATGTGAAAGCCCTTGGCTCAGGGCCGGGCCGAGGCATAGGCTGGAGAGGCTCCAGCCTCAGGGCGCAGTGTAGGAGGGGGCGCACAATTCATTCAGCTGTCATTCCTAATTGTGTATGAAGCAGAAAGAAATAAGAAAAGGGGATACATGGCAGTGACTGCAAGCCAGATAACTAGATATTAAGGTGTTGGGGAGGTTGTGGGCCCTGTGGTCCTCTTAGTCTAGTAGCAATCAGTGTGTGATGGCTGGGGTGGGAGGGATGGAGGGGCGCACTTTGGTGTCTCAGCCTTGGGTGCTGGAGGACCTTGTCCCTGCTCGGCTGTAGGGACTATCACTAGTAGAGTGGTCGTACAGGCAATGTCGGTAATGGGTCGGTCAGAGGCAGTACAAAGTTTTTAGACAGAAGCGTGATGAGAAACAGGCCAGAGTCGGTAACAGATCAGATGAGCGAAAGTACAGAATCAGGAGGCAATATCAGAGTCGGGGTCGGGCCGAGGTTGGCAACAATCAGAATAGCAGAGTACAAAATCGAGAGGCAGAGAGCAGAGTCAAAAGGTTCAGGCAAATAGTCATACACAGGTAATCAATATACAAGATAATGAAGTTACAATTACAGCTATCAAAATCCTGAGCTATGTGTGAATCCCCGGGGTCCTGCTGGATCAAACACACTGGGAACTGACTAGGTTCTGAGAGCTTAACCGCAAAGTATCAGCAACAGCAGACAAAGAAGCACTGACAGTTTAGGCCTTAAATACAGACAGAGTATTCACAAGTTCCGTCCAGCAGATTCCAGCCAATCAGTGCCAAAAGTCAGCCCAGCCCTGTCAGCTGACCGAGAGGTCAGCTGACCCGCCTCCTCAAAGCATAAAGGTCCTGTCTCCTGGTGCGCGCGAGTGCTGCCCTGCTTTGATGGACTCTGGAAAGGCCTGCTCTGCCTGGCTGGGATGACGCAGCGGAATCTGCGGTGACGTCAGACGCGGAAGCGGCGGCCGCGCCACTCTCCGCTACAGAGGTAATTCCATCACTCCTAACAGTAAGCTTTAATGATAACCTGAGGTGACCATAAAAAATGGTTTTGATATAACTTATCCAGCCGATCAAATTTAGTCAGTCCACAATGAAGTAAAGACCTTATTGTCTTGGGTGTAGAAACATTGGATCATTGAGATATGCAAGCCCCTTTACCACGACAAGGTTGACAAGGTAATGATCATGAATTTGAATTGACATGTACATGCCTTTTTTGTTGTTGTTGCAATTAGTGTTGGGCGAACAGTGTTCGCCACTGTTCGGGTTCTGCAGAACATCACCCTGTTCGGGTGATGTTCGAGTTCGGCCGAACACCTGACGGTGCTCGGCCAAACCGTTCGGCCACATGGCCGAACTAAGAGCGCATGGCCGAACGTTCCCCGAACGTTCGGCTAGCGCTGTGATTGGCCGAACGGGTTACGTGGTTCGGGCCCGAACGCGCTCTGATTGGCCGAACGGTCACGTGGTTCGGGTAAATAAATACCCGAACCACGTCATATCTCCGCCATTTCTCTGTGGGTTTAGCTTTGGGTAGGCAGGCAGGGTAGTTCGCTCTCCAGCCACGCTAGCCAGGGTCCCCCCCAGTCATTGTGTGTCGCTGCTGGGAACAGTAGTACACCGCTCGCTCAGCCACACTATATATAGCATTGTTTACTGCCACTGTGTACCTCGCTCAGCCACGCTATATATAGCATTGTGTTTTCTGACACTCTGTGTACACAGCTTAGCCTGACTAATATAGCATTGTGTGTACTGCCACTGTGCACCTCGCTCAGCCACGCTATATATAGCATTGTGTTTTCTGACACTCTGTGTACACGGCTTAGCCTGACTAATATAGCATTGTGTGTACTGCCACTGTGCACCTCGCTCAGCCACGCTATATATAGCATTGTGTTTTCTGACACTCTGTGTACACGGCTTAGCCTGACTAATATAGCATTGTGTGTACTGCCACTGTGCACCTCGCTCAGCCACGCTATATATAGCATTGTGTTTTCTGACACTCTGTGTACACGGCTTAGCCTGACTAATATAGCATTGTGTGTACTGCCACTGTGCACCTCGCTCAGCCACGCTATATATAGTATTGTGTTTTCTGACACTCTGTGTACACGGCTTAGCCTGACTAATATAGCATTGTGTGTACTGCCACTGTGCACCTCGCTCAGCCACGCTATATATAGCATTGTGTTTTCTGACACTCTGTGTACACGGCTTAGCCTGACTAATATAGCATTGAGTGTACTGCCACTGTGCACCTCGCTCAGCCACGCTATATATAGCATTGTGTTTTCTGACACTCTGTGTACACGGCTTAGCCTGGCTATATAGCATTGTGTGTACTGCCACTGTGCACCTCGCTCAGCCACGCTATATATAGCATTGTGTTTACTGCCACTCTGTGTACACCGCTCAGCCAGACTATATACCGTTGTTTACTGACACTCTGTGTACACCGCTCAGCCAGACTATATACCATTGTTTACTGACACTCTGTGTACACCGCTCAGCCTGACTATATAGCATTGTGTGTACTGCCACTGTGCATCTCGCTCAGCCACGCTATATACAGCATTGTGTTTTCTGACACTCTGTGTACACGGCTTAGCCTGACTAGATAGCATTGTGTGTACTGCCACTGTGCACCTCGCTCAGCCACGCTATATATAGCATTGTGTTTTCTGACACTCTGTGTACACGGCTTAGCCTGGCTATATAGCATTGTGTGTACTGCCACTGTGCACCTCGCTCAGTCACGCTATATATAGCATTGTGTTTACTGCCACTCTGTGTACACCGCTCAGCCAGACTATATACCGTTGTTTACTGACACTCTGTGTACACCGCTCAGCCAGACTATATACCATTGTTTACTGACACTCTGTGTACACCGCTCAGCCTGACTATATAGCATTGTGTGTACTGCCACTGTGCACCTCGCTCAGCCACGCTATATATAGCATTGTGTTTTCTGACACTCTGTGTACACGGCTTAGCCTGACTAGATAGCATTGTGTGTACTGCCACTGTGCACCTCGCTCAGCCACGCTATATATAGCATTGTGTTTACTGCCACTCTGTGTACACCGCTCAGCCAGACTATATACCATTGTTTACTGACACTCTGTGTACACCGCTCAGCCAGACTATATACCATTGTTTACTGACACTCTGTGTACACCGCTCAGCCTGACTATATAGCATTGTGTGTACTGCCACTGTGCACCTCGCTCAGCCACGCTATATATAGCATTGTGTTTTCTGACACTCTGTGTACACGGCCTAGCCTGACTATATAGCATTGTGTGTACTGCCACTGTGCACCTCGCTCAGCCACGCTATATATAGCATTGTGTTTACTGCCACTCTGTGTACACCGCTCAGCCAGACTATATACCGTTGTTTACTGACACTCTGTGTACACCGCTTAGCCAGACTATATAGCATTGTGTGTACTGCCACTGTGTACCTTGCTCAGCCACGCTATATATAGCATTGTTTACTGACACTCTGTGTACACGGCTCAGCCAGACTATATAGCATTGTGTGTACTTCCACTCTGTGTACACCGCTCAGCCAGACTATATAGCATTGTGTGTACTGCCACTCTGTGTACACCGCTCAGCCAGACTATATAGCATTGTGTGTACTGCCACTCTGTGTACACCGCTCAGCCAGACTATATAGCATTGTGTGTACTGCCACTCTGTGTACACGGCTCAGCCAGACTATATAGCATTGTGTGTACTGCCACTCTGTGTACACGGCTCAGCCAGACTATATAGCATTGTGTTTACTTCCACTCTGTGTCTGCTGGGCCTGGGAACAGTAGTACACCGCTCACCCACCACTGTATAGCATTGTGCTCTGTGTCGCTGCTGGGAATAGTGGTACACCGCTCACCCGCCACTGTATAGCATTGTGCTCTGTGTCGCTGCTGGGAATAGTGGTACTGTATAGCATTTCTGTACTGCCACTGTACTGCTGCCAGTCAGCGTGTACTGTAAGGATAAGTGAAATGAGGAAGAAATCCGGTGAAAGAGGAAGGGGCAAGGGAAGAGGTGTTTCCCCTGACGGTTCACGTACAGGCCACAGGGGAGCACCCAAGAAAACCCACTCAATACCGCCCATGTTGTCCAGGACAACAACCCTCACAAATCCAAAAGAACAGGACCAGATAATTACTTGGATGACCTCTCAAGCGTCCAGCAGTGGGTTAAGCAGCACCAGCACATCACGCACGAGGTCCGAGTCCTCAGCCAGTTACAAGGAGCCAGTGGGCACAAAGCTGACACAACCGGCAGCGACACCACGCACACAACTGCCAGATAACCAGTCCGATGAATTACCTCAGGACACAATGGGGTATTCGCAGGAGCTATTCCCAGCCCAACAAACTTCTACCTTTCAAAGGTCAATGGAGGAACAGCCAGAAATGTTGTGCCCGGATTCACAACCATTAACTGTGGGAAATGCACCGCGCACTGAAATACAAGGCGAGTCCGAGGAGGACTCGGAAACCCAAATCCCAGAGCAAGTTGGGCAGGAGGGGTTGCAATTGCAGGAGGTCAGCCGACAAGATCTGGAAGACGACGTTGGAGTGAGCTGCGCAGAGGTTGTTCTGGGGAGCTCTACTCCACGGCGGCGGCCCCCCACAATGACATATGACGAGTTTCAGGAGATGGAAGAGGAGGGTATGGACTATGTGGACATAGACCCAGATTTTGTTTGTGACCGAGAACATCGCCGTCGTAGCAGCAGCACAGATGAGTCTGTTGAAGAACCCACTGCTGCACGAGTTCGCCTTGTGCCACAAGGTAGGCGGCGCTCAATTTCAGGCACCACAAGCGGGGAAGTTCAAGTGAGAGGCAAAAGAGGAGCAAACAGAAATCGCCAGCAAGGCAGGTGCTCCAAAGTCTGGGCTTTCTTTGAAGACTGCACTGAGGATGTTACCATGGCGATTTGCAAGGTGTGCAAGACCCGCCTGAGCAGGGGGAAAAATATTAACAACCTCTCCACCACCAGCATGAGCCGCCACATGCTATCCAAACATCCCACTCTGTGGGCAAACTCGGCAGGACAGGGTACCAGCAACACTGCCTCCCTTGGGTTCACCAGACTCACCACCAGACCCGCCTCAGCAGCAGCAGTAGCCCAGCCATTGCGTGGTTCACAACATTCACAAACATCAGACGACGCTGACACTGTCACTTTCCGGAGTAGTGCTCTTGAGGTCTCCCAGTGTTCATCAAACACAACAACCAACAGCCCTTCCGTGTGCAGCGCTACGGTTCAGTTGTCTGTGTCGGAGATGTTTGAGCGCAAGAGGAAATTGCCAGCAAATGACCCCCGGGCCGTGGCAGTAACAGCCAGCATAGCCAAGCTTCTGGCCTGCGAAATGCTGCCATATCGAGTGGTGGAGACAAACAGCTTCAAGGGCATGATGTCAGTGGCCATCCCACGTTACGTGGTTCCCAGCCGCTACCACTTTGCGCGCTCTGCAGTGCCTGAGTTGCATGAGCACGTGGTCAGCAAAATAACCCGAAGCTTGAAGAATTCCGTTGCCTGCAAGGTTCACCTCACCACTGACACCTGGACGAGTGCGTTCGGCCAGGGTCGATACATCTCCCTTACCGCGCACTGGGTGAACCTTGTGGAGCCTGGCAGCGATTCCTCACCTGCTACGGCGCGGGTGTTGCCCACGCCGCAAACAGCTGCACCGCCGTCCCTCCCACTGGATAACAACAGCAGCACCTACCTCTCTGACTCCTTCTCCTCCAACGCATCTCAAACCTGTACCTCATCCGGAAACGCTAACCCAGCTCCAGCAGCAGTAGGATCGTGGAAGCAGTGCAGCACAGCTGTTGGCATGCGTCAGCAAGCGTTGCTGAAGCTGATCTGCCTTGGGGATAAGCAGCACACAGGGGAGGAAATTTGGAAGGGAATAAAGGAACAGACGGATTTGTGGCTGGCACCGCTGGACCTGAAACCGGGCATGGTTGTGTGTGATAATGGGAGTAATCTCATTCGCGCTTTAAGGTTGGCTAAGCTGACACACATCCCTTGCCTGGCGCACGTGATGAACCTAGTAGTTCAACGGTTCCTGAGGACATACCCAGGCGTGGCCGATCTTCTGTTGAAGGTGCGTCGAGTGGCCAAACATTGTAGAAATTCCAGTACTGCTTCGGGGGCACTCGCCAAGATGCAGGAGCGCTTCAATCTCCCCCACCATTGCTTGCTGTGTGATGTCCCTACGCGCTGGAATTCTACGCTGCACATGCTAGCCCGCTTTTGCGAGCAGAAGAGTGCAGTGGTCCAGTACATGACGGCGCAGTACCGAGGCACATCCGGACAGCTGCCAAGCTTCTGTGGATCCGATTGGGCCAACATGTTGGACCTCTGCCAAGTCCTCCAAAATTTTGAGCAATCCACGTTGCTTGTGAGCAGTGACAACTCTTCAGTCAGCATTACCATACCACTGCTGTGTTTACTGAAGAGGTCAATGTTGAAAATCAAGGAAACAGCTGTCATGATGCAACTGGGGGAATCTGAAGGAGAAAACGATCAGCGTGATGGTATCAACATCAGGCCATCCGCCTCAGGGAACGCTGGCCCCAGCAGCTATGACGAAGAAGAGGAGGAGGAACAGCTGGAGTTGGAGCAGGAATTTCATGCCACCACTGACGAGGGCCAGAGTGGTGCACGTTGGACTTCCACAATTCAGCGCGAATGGTCAGCAGAAGCAGACCAGGAGGAAGGTGACGACTATGATGCATCACAACAACTATCACAACGCTCACAAGAGGATGATGCGGATTCTGGTAGGACTCTGGCACACATGGCTCAATTCATGCTAGACTGCATTGAACGCGACCCACGCATTGTGCGCATTCTGGACAACACCAATTACTGGGTTTATACCCTTCTGGATCCACGGTACAAACACAATGTTCCAAAACTGCTTGAAGAAAGAGTCAGACAGGTCAAAATGGAAGAATACCAGCAGGCCCTTGTGGAGACTTTAGAGAGGAGATTGACATCCTCCCCCTCCTCTAGCCAGTTGTACGCCGACAGACTGACTTCCGCAAACCCAGGACGACCAGGAGGGCAGCAAACAACGCAAGCCGCAGCTAGTGCCCAAAAGGGAATGGTATCGGCAGTGTCCTTGGAGTGGGAAAATTTTCTGACACCCATGCAGCAGCAGCCCACTGAACAGCAAGCGTGCAGATCCACCTCCAACACCGATCGCCTGGAGAAGATGGTCAAGGACTACATGTCAGATGACGTAGCTGTGTCGAACAATCCATCTGCACCCTTCAACTATTGGGTATCGAAGCTAGACACCTGGCACGAACTGGCAATGTACGCAATAGAGGTGCTGGCTTGCCCGGCAGCCAGCGTTATGTCGGAACGCTGTTTCAGTGCTGCCGGAGGCATCGTCACAGATCGGCGTATCCGCCTCTCCACAGAAAATGCAGACCGTCTGACTCAAATTAAAATGAATCAATCCTGGATTGGAAATGACTACGCAACACTCCAGGACCCCAACCAAGTAACATGACCAATGAACATCTGGGATGGTGTAGCGTTTCCGGTCCCTGTTTATTGAACCTCTCATCTGTATTACATTTATGACTGCATGGCGGCAAAAAGCATTGCTGCTATATCCGCACGCTTTTTGTCCTCATGCAAGGCCTGGGTTGTTGTGTCTCAAAAAGCATGGCCTTCTCCTCCTGCGCCTGCTCCTGTTCCATCACGTGTGCTGCTGCTGCTGGGTTAGCGTTGCCGGTCCCTGTTTATGGAACCTCTTATCTTTATTACATTTATGACTGCATGGCGGTACAAAGCATGCTATCCGCATGCTTCTTGTCCTCATGCAAGGCCTGGGTTGTTGTGTCTCACAAAGCGTGGCCTTCTCCTCCTGCACCTCCTCCTGTTCCATCACGTCTGCTGCTGCTGGGTTAGCGTTGCCACGTGGTCCCTGTTTATTGAACCACTTATCTTTATTAGATTTATGACTGCATGGCGGTACAAAGCATGCTATCCGCACGCTTTTAGTCCTCATGCAAGGCCTGGGTTGTTGTGTCTCACAAAGCGTGGCCTTCTCCTCCTGCGCCTCCTCCTGTTCCATCACGTCTGCTGCTGCTGGGTTAGCGTTGCCGCGTGGTCCCTGTTTATTGAACCACTTATCTTTATTACATTTATGACTGCATGGCGGTACAAAGCATGCTATCCGCACGCTTTTTGTCCTCATGCAAGGCCTGGGTTGTTGTGTCTCACAAAGCGTGGCCTTCTCCTCCTGCGCCTCCTCCTGTTCCATCACGTCTGCTGCTGCTGGGTTAGCGTTGCCGCGTGGTCCCTGTTTATTGAACCACTTATCTTTATTACATTTATGACTGCATGGCGGTACAAAGCATGCTATCCGCATGCTTCTTGTCCTCATGCAAGGCCTGGGTTGTTGTGTCTCAAAGTGTGGCCTTCTCCTCCTGCGCCTCCTCCTGTTCCATTACGTGTGCTGCTGCTGGTGCTGGGTTAGCGTTACCGGTCCCTTTTCGTGGAACCTCTTCTCTGTATTACATTTATGACTGCATGGCGAAAAAAAGCATGTTACCTGTGCAAAGAAACATGACATTTTCCACATTTAAAAGACAGTTTTTCCTTTGAAACTTTACAATCAATTTTCTCAAAAACTATAAGCTCTTTTTGCAAAAAATTTTTTCCTCTTGTACCCACTCCCAAGGTGCACATGCCCTGTAAATTTGGGGTATGTAGCATGTAAGGAGGCTTTACAAAGCACAAAAGTTCGAGTCCCCATTGACTTCCATTATGTTCGGAGTTCGGCTTGAACACCCGAACATCGCGGCCATGTTCGGCCTGTTCGGCCCGAACCCGAACATCTAGATGTTCGCCCAACACTAGTTGCAATCACTGTATAGCACCAGAGGCTAGAAAAATTTGGCATGTACATGTCTGAAAAATAAGGTTTTTTTGCAGGCACTGCTGTAGCAGAAGCCTGAAAAATTCCGGATTTACCTGTATAGAATGCTTCCCAAAAAATACAAAAAAATGGACCCTAGTCGGTGGAGGCAGATAAGAAGAGCTGTGTGGGGAGTCATGGGGTGTGCAGAGAGTAAGGACAGCTATGTAGGGGCTGAGTCCAAAATCTTCTGGCATACAGTAACCCCCCAGGCCTCACTCATCTTAATAATGGTAAGGTAGTCAACACTTTGAGGACCTAGGTGACTTCTCTTGTCAGTGACAATCCCTTCTGCTGCGCTGAAGGTCCTTTCTGACACTAAGCTTGAGGCAGGGTAAGCAAAAAGATTGATGGCAAATTGTGACAGCTCTGGCCACAGGTCAAGCCTGCGCACCCGGTAGTTCAAGGTTTCATTGCTCCTCAGAGTGTTGATATCAGCAGTTAATGCTAGACAGGTGCCCCCCAGTTCAGGTAGTGACAGGAGCCCCCCAGCTCAGTTAGTGACAGGTACCCCCAGTTTAGGTATGACAGGAGCCCCCCAGTGTATGCAACGACAGGTGCCCTCCAGTTCAGGAAGTGACAGGGACCCCCCCCCCAGTGTATGTAGTGACAGGAGCCCCTAGTTTAGGTAGTGACATGAGCCCCTAGTTTAGGTAGTGACAGGTGCCCCCCAGTTCAGGTAGTGACAGGTGCCCCCCAGTATAGATAGCCAGGTCTATAGGTGTCACCAATTTAGATAGCACTCACCTTGGGGTTCCCCCTCTCTCGCTCCACCCTTTAGAATTAAGTGATTCGGGCAGGCAGCACCGCTGTGTTCTCTTCTCTCTCCGCTGCCACCCCAGGCCGGGCCGGTTGGCCACTTCTGTGTTCGGGTGGCTAGGGGGGGAAACAGCTAGCCAGGGGAGTGTGCATGCCCCATTTTGCCCTATGTAGGGACGCCCATGGCCAGGTAGGCAGGGTGGGCAGATAGGTAGCCAGGTGGGAGGGTAGGCAGATAGGTAGCCGGGTGGGCAGTTAGGTAGCTGGGTAGGCAGTTAATTAGCCAGGTCGGAGGGTAGGCAGTTAGGTAGCTGGGTGGGCAGTTAGGCAGCCAGGTAGGTAGTTAGGTAGCCGTGTGGGAGGGTAGGCAGATTGGTGTCCCTGGGTGGGTAGATAGGTAGGCGGGTGGGCAGTTAGGTAGCCAGGTGGGAGGGTAGGCAGTTAGGTAGCTGGGTGGACAGTTAGGTAGCCAGGTCATTAGTTAGGTAGCCGGGTGGGAGGGTAGGCAGTTAGGTAGCTGGGTGGGTAGATAGGTAGCCGGGTGGGCAGTTAGGTAGCCGGGTGGGAGGGTAGGCAGTTAGGTAGCTGGGTGGGTAGTTAGGTAGCTCAGTGGGGGCCCCATCTCCTATGCTCCCTGCCTCACCTGGGTGTCCCCCCCTCCTATTACAAGCGGCGGGAGAGCGGCAGTTACAGCAAAGTTCCGGCAGGGTAAAGCAGAAGATAGAGGCCCAGCTGCCTCCCGGTCTACACTGTCTCCTCTGTAATTCCCGCTCACACTAAACCAGGAAGCAGTGCGAGCGGCATACAGAGGAGACAGCGAAGACCAGGAGGCAGCTGGACCTCTAGCGTCTAATTTACCCCGCCGGAGCCTTGCTGTAACCGCCGCTCTACCGCCGCTCATAATAGGAGGGGGCCCCCCTGAGGTGAGGGAGGGGGAGGATAGAAGTCAGGCCCCCCAGGGGAAAAAAAACAACAACAACCCAATGACACTTATGGGCCCCTAGAGAAACAGAACTCCAGGGGTCCTCGTGCACTGGCACGGCCTGCACGGCCATATGTCCGCTCCTGGCTTTAAGGCATCCAGTAACATTTATGTATGCTTGAAAAACAATGTATCTCCTTTTAATATCCCTTGTATATAAGCTGTGTGTTCGAAATTATGTCAGTAAACAGGAATCATGTCTGAGGAAGCCTTCATTGCAGCTTACTCATAAGTTAGCCAATAAATGGTACCATCTTGATTCAAAAGTTATTTCTTTTACTGAAGGCTAACACAGTACAATACTCCTCTGTTACTTTTAAACTGTTAAACAGAGCAGTACTAATAACCATTTGAACCTTCCTGCAGTGAAACCTTATCTCAAGCTGTCTCTCACTGTTTCTTGCCTGTTTAAGCTATTTAACAAAACAGGACTGAGTTGGACCAAGTTGGTTAATAGATCAGAGAAGCTAAGGAGAGATAACTCATGAGTTAAGTCAAATAAGAGATAAACCATGACTTAAGTCTGTTAACCTCCTTGCCGGTCTAATTCCCCCGGCAAGGAGGCAGCGCAGCACTTTTTTTTTTTACATCATGTAGCGAGCCCAGGGCTCGCTACATGATAGCCGCTGAGCAGCGGCAGCTCTGCAGCCACTCCGATCGCTTCCGGCGATCGGAATAAGCAGGAAATCCCGTTCAGAACGGGATTTCCTGCTGGGCTTCCCCGGTCGCCATGGCAACGGGGCGGGATAACGTCACCAACGTCATGGACGTCGGGACGTCAGAGGGAATCCCGATCCACCCTTCAGCGCTGCCTGGCACTGATTGACCAGGATGCGCAAGGGGTCTGGAGGGGGGGCAACGCAGTGCGGCGGATAGCGGCGGATCAGCGATGAGCGGTGGCGATCGAATGTTACAAGCAGTTAGCAAAGTGCTAGCTGCATGTAACAAAAAAAAAATTATGCAAATCGGCCCAGCGGGGCCTGAGAAATCCTCCTGCGCAGGTTACCCGGAGCTGAGCTCGGGATAACCGGCAAGGAGGTTAAGGAGAGATAAATCATGAGTTAAATTATTTAAGGAGAGATAACTTGTGAGTTAATGAATAAGGTGTGATAATTCAACAGAAAGGTTTTGTAAATCAGCCCAAAACGCATTACTTTACCTTGGCAAGATCCTAACTTATCGAGATCTCACAAAATATATAATTTTTGCTTTACAGAATGGCCTGGGGAAAAAATGACACATACAATAAAGAATTCATCTTGCTGGGGCTTACCAATGTCCCTTATGTACAAAATATTCTCTTTGTGATCTTTTTGATCAGCTACTTAGCCATTCTACTTGCAAATGCTCTTCTTATCCTGGCTACAGTCATGGACAGAAGTCTTCACACTCCAATGTATTTTTTTCTTATAAATTTATCCTTTGTGGACATCTGCTATTCTACCTCAATTATCCCAAGGATGCTGAAAGATCTGTTATCGGCCAAGAAAACCATTTCATTTGAAGAATGTGCTGCCCAAATGTACATATCTCTTGTACTTGGGATGACACAATGTTTTATTTTAGCCATAATGGCCTATGACCGTTATATTGCAATTTGTTTTCCTTTACATTATACTACGATTATAGCTGCAACTACATGCATCAAGATAGCCACAGCAGCATGGATCTGCGGGTTTCTATTCCCCATTGTTCTTGTTACACTTGCATGGAGTACGGACCTTTGTGGTCATAATAAAATTAACCATTTTATATGCGAAGTGAAAGGAATCTTATCATTAGGATGCGGAAATATAACACTTTTTGGATTAATCACTTTTGTGCTTTGCGTCCCTATTTTAATTATCCCAGTTATTTTCATTATTATAACTTATATTAAAATAATAAGAGCCATTTTGAAAATAGGTACAGTAGCTGGACGAAAAAAGGCCTTTTCAACTTGCGGATCTC